>NW_012267277.1:3164824-3169824 GCF_000151885.1 Dipodomys ordii | reverse complement strand
ACCCCAAACTGGCAAAAAGCAAAAAAAAACAAAAAACAAAATGAAAATAACAAGCTCATGAATGAAGCCTTTGGGAAAGCAGCATGCTTCATTTCTAGTTCTATCCCGAAAGACATTCTTCAAAATGCCTTTAAAAGTGCCCTAGGTCACATAGAATGCCCACTCCAATCTGAGTTGTTGAAGGTTTCATCAGGCTACATTCACTCCATTGCAAGCAAGAAGTGGCTCTTCTGTAAGCCACCTTTGAAACACTTCAGCTGATTCTGAATGTAAGGAAGAGAAAAACAGTAGGAAGAATTCAAGAAAGTTCTAGGGCATAAGGTGCTTTTCAATTTGCAATTCCCTGGATCATCCATGCTTTGCATTTTACAGTGTCTCACGAGTGCCTTGCAATACATTTTGTTAGCAGTATTTACTAATCATAATGCTGGGACAATGTTAAGGATTTCAGACAAATTTATAATAACAGCGTTAACAATTTGTAAGGTTTTAAATTGACCTCAAAGACATTAGGAAATCAAACTTAAAGCACTGCATTGTCTGTTACTCAATGGCAAAGACTGAGGACAGCGTGTGACTTGTGTACTGCAAATGATGCAATAGCTAAATATTCCAGTGTGAGTTAAGGTTGATTAGAAGATCATCTTTAATTCTGCTTGTCCCAGACCTTTTTCAGCTTTTGTTTTTCAAAGTAATACTCTACACTATTATTGCTTAAAAAAAAGTTCCCTTTTCGGCAAGTAAAGATTGAAGCTCTTCTTTGAATTCTAGATTAAAATTAACAATCATTGCTCAGAATAAAAGAGTGTACTGAGTTATCAAAACCTCCAAAAAGAAAAATTCCAGTGAGTGAAATAAGTTAGCAAGAAGCCAGCAACTGACCAACAGAATTATATATTAAAAAATAAGGATAGGGCTGGGAAAGTAGCTCAGTGGTAGAGTGCTTGCCTTGCATGTATGAAGCCTTGGGTTCATTTCTTCAGCACCACATAAGCAGAACAAGCCAGAAGTGGAGCTATGGTTCAAGAGGTAGAACACTAACTAGCCTTGAGCTGAAGAGCTGACGGACAGCACCTAGGCCCAGAGTTCAGGCCCCATGACTGACAAGAAAAAAAAAAAAGGATAAAGCAACTTCCTTACATTTTTGCCCTGGAAATAATTTTCAGTGAAAATTAAGAAATTTGTTCTATTCATCTGGAATCACTTTATACCTCATTAGTAGGAAATTGGGAATACACATTCAGCACAAATAGGGTTTATTTTATGAGACAAGAAATGTGCACATTGTAACTAGATGTGTAAGAGAAAAGAGCTTCCCACTTTCCTTACATAGTATTGTGAAGACATTATAACTAGTACTGGCATTCTAGGTAACCTTCAATAGTGTGATTGTGTCTTCCGCCCCTGCTCTCCTCCACCCCCTAAATTCTAAGAAAGATTATTAGTATAACTTTTTGGGAAATGTTTTAGTGAGGCCTCTAGTATTTTGGTGAAATGCAACATTCACTGGGTAGACTTTAGTAATGATCACATGGGGCTGGGGTAGAACTTACTCTTCCATTTTCTTTTGATTGTAAAGTTAGCTAACTGCATTTTGATTAACTTGTGCTGTTTCAGTAGGGAAGATGTAAATACAGGTGGAATGTTATTCTGAAAGGCAACTGGGACCACCTTTTGTGAGAAGAAAAAAATTCAAGTGAAAAATAAATAAAAACAGACCAAAGAATCATAGAATGTTACAAGGTTTTTCATTTAACCCAAATTTTAGCTTCCAAATCCTAGATAAGGTGTATATTCTGTGATTGTTAGTGGGCTTTCCTTATATTTACAAATTAAATTTATTAATGTGTCCTTTTGTTATTCACGATGGATGTATTTGTAGCTATTTTTTTTAACATCACCAATGGGAACATTCTGTATTATAGTTTTAAAAAAAATTTATCTAGATGCTCATATAATTCGTGTTAGTTTGCTAATATGGTAACATGCAAACATACAAGGGAAAACATTAACCCATTGTTATCAACTGAAATGAAGTATATGAATTATGTGTTTGGCAGTCTAGTTGCCATAAGGGTCATATGTGTGTGTGTGTGTGTGTGTGTGTGTGTGTGTGTGTGTGTGTGATTTGTGGGCCTGAACTCTGGGCCTGGGTGCTGTCCCTGAGCACTTCAGCTCAAGGCGAGGCTCTACCACGTGAGCCACAGTGCCACTTCTAGTTTTCTGGTGGTTAATTGAAGAGTCTCACAGACTTACTTTCCTGCTTCAGCTGGCTTTGAACTGCAATCCTCAGATCTCAGCCTTCTGAGCAGTTAGGATTACAGGCATGAGCCACCCGCACCTGGCTCTTAAGGGTCATATTTTAAAGTTTTCGACTAACTTTCATGTATCCCAGAGTTTGCACAAAGGTTACTGCCAGCCTCATTAGCTGAACACTTCCTGGTATTTGGTCCTGACATATAAAATGGATGTCATTGAATTGTCATGACGGATGCATTTGTTTATATTTATTTATATGGATTTTAATCACTCATCTCAAACATAGGAATTGCAAAACACCTTTCGTTAAATATTTTCTTTTTGTGGTGCAACTGGGGAGGACCAAATTCCATCCCTAAATAAAGCTTCTAATAGGTAGAAATCATAGAGGAATAGAACTTGGGGTCAAGAACCAATGTCTTAAACTGTGTTTCAACTGGATTCTGCATTTTTTGGGCTGTTGTGGATACATTCCTCATCTCTATATAGTACATATACCTTTGGACCCAGGAGAAATGAGAGTTGTACAGTACCTTTGATTTCTTCTAGAACTATTCCCTATGGGAATACTAATACTAATCAGTACTCTTTGCTGACAATAATCTACTTAAATGATATCCTATGGATTATCAGTGTACTTTGTACAAGTCTTTCATTCTAAAGCTGTTCTTCCATTCTGGGTTATTTTCTTACTCCTTTAAATCAGTTTTCTTATGGAGACAACATACAAACTATGCAGGTCAAGATTCATAGTCATGGCTGGGAGTCTGCATGTAGTAGGGCTTGTTTTGACATACAGCTGGTCCTTCTAGCAACTGTTTCATAGGCAGCTTCCCATAAGAACACAGAAAGTACAAAAGGAGAACCTCCCCATGTGATCTCTCTGGTTTATGTAGTTTGCGTTGAAATTTTAGATTTGTGTTGGAATTTACTTGAGATGATTAAAGACATTTTGCAGAGTACTCAAATATAGGTGAAAGAATTTCTAGTTTGCTCATTTTGGCATAATTTTAAAACAAAAGTGTTAATGTTGGATCTGGGCATGTGATGGGTGAATGAGTGTTTCAGTGAAATGACATGTCTGTATAATTTGGAGAGTAATGATGCCTTAGAATGAGAATAAATCTGGAGCCAGGGAAAAGCTCCATATCTAGATGACTGTATGTTTCCATGTGACTCTGAAAAATAAAATTAAATCTTTATTTATATGACTCCATTGTGGGTGGAAGAACTAGGTAGACTTAACCTCTCTCTTCACATTGCATATGATATTTAATCCATCATCTTTGTTTTAAACAAACAATACACAAGCTGTTGCTGGCATTGGTATAAAGCTGGTGGTCCATCTGGAGAGCAGGAATATAGATCAGGAAAATAAGAGAATAGAAGTTGGGTGTAAGGGTGGATTTGCATGTGTAAAACCTTGCTGTTTTACCAGCTTTTGACCAAATTATTTAGTACTAGGCAAAACAAATTCCTTTTTCTTGAATCTGAGTGCCTTTCTGAAGGAAGAGTTGTTTTAATGTTGTATGAAGAACAATTGGTTTTGAAAGACAGTTAAATAAGGAGCCATTCTGATTATCTTTTCTCTTTCTTTTTTGCTATGAGTGTCAGTCTGGTAGAGTGCAGAGAGTAGTGCTCAAGCATTTGGCTTTAGTTCCAGCTGTGTGATCATTAGTCAGTTTTTAGGTTCTTGGTTTTCAGGATCCTTTGGTCTCAGTCACCTTAACTACCATTTACCCAGGCAAATGTGAGCATTTTCTCTAGCCAACCACTTAGATAGAATAGGCCCTGTAGATCTGTTGATAAGTCGGTTTGGAAGTCAAGATGTTTTCAAAGTCTTGCTGTGGCAAAGCATTATTGCTGAACCAAACTAGGAGTGTTGTAGATGGGATATGGGCTCACAAAGGAAGGACACATTAACCGTGTCTGAGCAGACAGCGAGGTTTGTGTTATAAATCCTTCCTGGGGTTTTTCTATTTTGACAGGCAGAGGAGCAAGCATTCCAAGCATTTAAATGATGAGAGGTTCAGAACAAATTATCAACAAAGGTCTTTCCAGTTTCATATTTGTAGGGCTATCAGTGTAAAATTCTTTGAATAGCTTTTCACTGATGTCTTATTTTTCTGAAAAGTTGTTTATTGTCGTGGTTGAAAGAAAATAAAAATAAAGGAAACAATGACTACCTTTGTTGATAAAATTGGGGCTGGGTGGAAGAAGGCAGCTCATTTTATTTTTTTCTAATTGTTGCCCTGTTTGAAAGATGGAATGGCATAGAAGGTGACAAACACTGAGTAGAGGCCTTCCTTGTTAGTTCCAGGAAGCAGCCGTGGAGGGAACCCCTGTGACCTGGCCTCCCTCCACTGGAGGAAGGGATCCAGGTGGCCATATGAGAATGTGGCTGTGTGCAAAAGGCTTCTGAAATGACAGGAGAGCCTTGCAGCATCCAGAGCAGCTGAGACACTGGATCACATCCACTGTCCGTGTGCCTCACCACTAGAGGAGGGAGTGTGTGCTGCTGCAGGGGGTGTGTAGCCTGGGACTCTCCCTTCTCTTTTACATTATCATTTAATTGGTTAAAATCTGTGAGGGGCAGTGAACACAATAAGAGAGATACCCTCTCTCCCTTCTTCCCTCCTTGCCACCCTCCCCACTTTCTTTCTCTCTTTCTCTCCTTTCTTCCTTCCTTCCTTCCTTCCTTCCTTCCTTCCTTCCTTCCTTCCTTCCTTCCTTCCTTCCTT
>NW_012267277.1:3156845-3164623 GCF_000151885.1 Dipodomys ordii | reverse complement strand
ATCCTTACTAAAGATCATGTGTAAACCCACAAATTAGAAATAAAACTTGAATATATCCTTTTAGTTATTGTTGTTTATGAACAACCAAAAATTTATTCACATGTGACATTTGTACTGGCATTTTTTTTTCCTTTCCAAGATGACAGTAGCTTCCGCTGTGTTATATTCTAAGGGAAAGGCAGACCAACCCTTTGCTTTTGTCCCAATTGGTAGTCATATTTTGCCCTCTTGCCTTTTTCATTTAGACCTTATGGTATTTCCTAACCCTCAGACTGTTTTGAAAGGCTTTGATTAAAATATGCTGATAAAAGAATTTGATAACCAAGTTAGGAACAACAAGGCTATCTGGAGAAGAGAGAACCGCTTGGCAGTCGCACAAATTCTATTCAGAACACACAAAGAGATCCTGGAACGTTTATAGAGACTCATGTTTGGGGAATGGTATGAACTCAAGTTACCTGCAGAACACGGTGTCATATGGAAACAGTTAAGAGCTTATGGGAAATTCTTTGAAATAGTGGAATGAGAGCTAGCAAGCATATTGTATTTAAGAAAGAAAATGAGAGCTTTCATTGTGATTTTTGGGTGACCACTGGTGGAAAGGCACCACTTTCTACTCCATATACACACACATAAAAAAAAAAGTTATCACCTAATCACAGTTTTGCTAACCAAACCTCTGACTTAAAAAGTAGAAGTCATCATGTCTAACGTCCTTCCTCTGTAGGAATCTCCTATGATCTTCCCAAAGGAAAGTGCAGGAGTAGAGGGTGGAAATGTTGAATCCCTAATATCTGCAGGCAACTAGAGTACACACTTCATCGTGTATCATTTGACTTAGGAGTGTGTGTGTTTTATAATCTCCAGCCTACCAATGAGGAAACTAAGTTATTATATAAGCATAATGAAATTTGGTCTCAGCTCAGTCTGAGGCAAAATGGAAATCGAAAGCCTGGTCCACCTTTTGCACTACATAGCAGTGCCTCTCAGGGTAAAGGAGGGCTCCATTCCTAATTTGCAACTTCTTCTGTTTCAGTAATGCACATTGCTTGAAATGCTCACTGTTATTTAGCTGAAATCTGTGACCCTTTAATATTTCTTATTAGGGAGTTGGTGGGTTTCTCTCTCCTCAGACAGGTATGTTTATAGCACTTGCTGCCAACATGGTCCTGCCAACCTGTACTCAGTAAATTTTTTTGGAAGTGAAAGTTACACACACATACACATATTACATACTCAAATGTCCTCTTGTTGATTATAATTCGTTTTTCGACATATAGAGCTCTTTAAAAAAATACTAGAGGTCTGGACTTTGCAGAATAGGAATGCTAGAAGATAACTTACTTTCATTCCTACCTGCATGATTTGTCAACCAATTATTAGTATGCTAGTATTCAAAGCATTCATAAAAAATTAGGAACAGGGCAAACAGGCTAGGTTAGCTTATGGCTTTTGTTCTTGTGTCTAAGCCTTCATGCAGAATTTCCACCTGTGTATTTTTGTGGGAAGAGAGTCAGTGACTATTACCAGATTCTTAAAGCAAAACAAAACAAAACTTACTGTCTTAAAAATTGAACAAGTTCTCAGAGTAGGAAACTTCCTCCAGATTGAATTATTTGCCTCCTTTTGGGAAGGCTTCCTAAATGACCATTAGTTCATATGACTAGGCCATGTCTAGATCATGCTTCTTTGTCTAGAAGACAAGGTAAATGCCTTACTAAAGTTGAAGAGTTGAAGTTTGCAATACTTTAAAAAGAATATATAGCTGAGGTAAAAGGTAAAGATAACCCCCAGTGTACATGTCATTGAAATAGGCATTGGCCTTCATGAGATGGGAACTAATTACTTTATACACAGATGAAGAGAATTTTCAACCTTGGTATCTTAAAGAGATCAGGGAATGCAATTCCTTGTATTCCAGAGTTACAGACATTTAGTTGCTGATGGGGATGTGACTAAGATCAGAAACCCAAGGCAGCAGAAATCTTTCCAACAAATGGTGGTAAACTTACCTTGTGCTTTTCTTGTTTTAATTTTGTAAATATGATATTAAAGGACATACAGAAACTACATAAAAGTAGCTGAGTTGTCCCAGGTTGAGTATATTCTATTTTATAGAATAAATGAGCCTACACATCCACACAACTTGGTTTTGTAGAACAGTTTCTATGCAAGTAAGATATATGCACAGAAAGATAATAGTCATGCTTTCTAAACATGAGTTGCCAGTTCTTGGCTATATTTCCCATTAGGGACATTTTCCCAGGGGAGGATGGTAGTGATAATGAATATGTGAAAACAAGCAAAACACACATTGAATAAAGCTAAGGAAGTTAGTAGCCATTCTAGTACCTCAGAAGATAGCCATGGCTTCCTACAGCTGCCCCTCCGGGCACTTGTATCAGAGCTTGATATACAAAGGAATTGACCAGTGTGATGGTTCTTCTGTTGGCATGAAGACCCTTCCTTTATTCTCCTTCCACATTGTCAAATTCAGTGCCTTTGCTTTTGTATCACTGGTCTAGACTCTAAGCTTCCTTATTCTCAGAAATTCTTTCTACTTTGTCTTCCAAACAACTTTGTGGAGGTAGGAAACAAGAGACGAGACCAGCAGGCTCTTTCCACTTTGCTTGGCCTTTACAAGGATGCTTAATATCCCAGCTGTTAGTGAAAGACTGCTAAGTAAAATCAGAAAGCTTCGTGTTTTTACAGTATCTGTAGTACCAAATATAGGTTGAAGACAGTTGATATCTTAGTGGACAGAAGACATACTCATTGCCCTGTAATTTTCAGATCTTCCGTAACCTTCTTAAACAAAACAAGAGAAGTTGCTACTTGTACCCAAGGGAAGAGCAAGTTAATGAATAGAAAAGACAGAATTTACTTAGGAAAATGGTGGAATTAAGCTCTGGACAAAACATGCATCAGTGATGCATAACATTTTTGTTAATTGGGTCTTAACAGGTTTCTGACTCATGTGGTAATCAGTGCAGAAGTGGGTCATACTAGTCCATGTCAGTGGCATATCCCGCAGCTCAAAGAACTCTTACCTACTTAGGCATATACACCTGAGCTTCTAGGGGCATACATTCCTATAGCTTAATTTAGGTTCTTCTCCATACACTTCAGTGGTTAAACCTGAGCTAAATTCAAAGAGTTTTGTTTCCATTAAGAAAATGAATCTTTTATGTGGACCAAGGTCAGGTTAGTTAATTTGTTTGCTTTTATTGGAATAACTTTTCCCATTTCAATTCATCACTTAATTTTAAGTGGTTCTACTAAAATACCCGTTAAAGTCTCTTACATTTCTCACAGACTAGGGCTATGACAGGTTTATTTAACATTTCTTTCTTCTTAAGATATGAAAGGTAGCTTTTGTGGTCATCAACCTGTTTTCCCTGTGTTTAATTTCCCAACAGTAGAGGAACACTTTTTGTAATATTAATATGAAATCAAATTCTAAGGAGACCAGATCAAGTTTTCATGAAAAACAAAATTAATTACAATATAAAAATACACTTACTGTGATAAAGCATTTCTTTTTTCTTTTTTTTAAAGAATTTAACATGACTGCTGGTGCTGGAGACTCATGCCTATAATCCTAGCTACTCATGGTTGCAGTTCAAAGCCAGCCCAGGCAGGAAAGACCAGGAAACTCTTATCTCCAATTAACCACCAAAAATGTGGAAGTGGAGTTGTGGTTCAAGTGGTAGAGCACCATTTTTGAGCAAAAGAACTAAGGTACAGTGCTCAGGCCCTAAGTTCAAGTCCTAGTACCAGCACAAGTGAAGAAAATTACAACATGATTATTTTCTCCCAAATCTTTTTCTGTTCACTTCATTCTCTTCCTCATTGATGCATTTTCTAGTAACTTGCAGTCAACTCCTGCTAGTAAAGTTAATTGTGATGCTATCACCACTAATTAGTGGTGACAGAAGATCAATTAATGTTATAATTAAAAACAGTGTCTAGGTCTGTTGTTGGTGATGAACAAATGTGATAAATACTTTGTTCAGTGACGTAGATGTGTTGAATTTCCTTCCTACATTTTAAGAGGATGCATTTTAGTGCTGATGTGTGTATTTAACTGTGGACAGTAGGAAAAAGGCAAGCATATTAGGAAAGAACAGAGCCCCTAATGTCTAAGCTAAAGCTATATTTTAACGTACTTGACACCTTTCCTTGGTATAGGATGCTATATCAGCAACTTGTACTCACTGGGACTGGAGCCTCAAGCTTTTAATATTTTATCACTAAATGCTTAAGTGTTTATGTTGCAAAAAGAGAAGGGAAAAAAAAGATTCCCACTCCAACTGACTCTCCAGCCGTGTGACAGGGTGCTGTGAGGTAGCCATATCATTGATGATTTCAATTCCATTTATGGCAATAACTTTTAGGTTGATGGAGCACAATAATAGTGTGGATGTGATTTTGCAGATCTGCTTGGATTTTCTACTGGTAGAGAGGAAGCTGTTTTTCCTAGTCTGTAGGCCTGAGAAAGCTCTGTTGCTGTTGGAAAAGTAATCATATCTCTTTTCTGAGTTGTTGCCAAGCAGATGCAGACTTTTGGATTGTGCCCAGAAAACTTCTACAGCTGATACTTGGGAGACTTGTCCCTACTTCTGGCTCTACTGGCACCTATTTAGAGAGCAAACGAATGTAGCTTTGTATTGGTAGGTCACAATTTTATAAATTAATTTATAAACTAATTGAAATGTAAGTAAGCTGATTGCTAAAGATAAAGTAAGCCCAATTTACCTTTTCAAAATCACGAAGTTGAGCTTTTTTTAAATGCCATTTGAGGCAAAAAAAAAATAAAGAAAATCACTTTAAAAAGTTCTCTTAGAGTTCAGCTCTGAAGTGTTAAACAAAGCAAAAGAAATCCATGTTTCTGGGGCTGGGAAGGTGGCTCAGTGGTAGAGCGCTTGCCTTGCATGCCTGAGGCCCTGGGTTCAATTCCTCAGCACCACATAAGAAAAAAGCCGGAAGTGGCACTGTGGCTCAAGTGGTAGAGCGCTAGCCTTGAGCTGAAGAGCTGAGGGACAGCGCCCAGGCCCAGGGTTCAGGGCCCATGACCGGACCAAAAAAAAAAAAAAAAAAGAAATCCATGTTTCTAACTTCACCTCATCAATGGATCATGTTCTGTAAACCCACTTAAGCAGTGTTTCGTTTAATGTTAAATTCTATGATAACTGGCTTCTGCCATTTAGGTTTTAGTATTCTTTCCCTGATATTAATGTTATAAAGGATATTAGAAATGAGAACACATCAATAATATCACTTTCACTAACTTAATAAGAAACAGACGTTTTCTGCAATATCAGCTGAAAGCCCCAAAGCTCACAGCACAACCTCAGGTAGGCTGTAGCTGCTGAAATCCTGTTGCTAAGGTAGTGTGCTTGTGCCACAGTGAGCATCAGGAAGCAGCTAGAGAATTCATAGACCAACTCTGTGGCTGCTAAAAAAGACAATTAAACAAGGAGAGAGGAACAAAGAAACTTGAGTCTGTTTCTTTTTTAGTAGGAGTTGGAAGATGAGAAGTAACACAACACTTTAGATATACATATTAAAAACTTGCAACAAATCATGGATCATACTAAGGGATTACTGAAGTTTAGAACATGGCTAGGGGTATAGATGTCAGATTTTCTTACACAATAGTGGGTCTTTTGTTTCAGAGTTCACCCTTGGCAAGCAGCTCCCTACCACTGCGTTAATTTCCTGTCCCTGATCTTTCATTCAGCAACAGAACTAGAGATGGGAGCAGACATCCTCCCCCCTCCACCCCCCAAGCCTTTTAAGACTGTGCTTTGTGTAGATTAAAAAGAAGAAAGAAAGAAAAAAAGGAACACATTCCCCCCCCCCAACAAGATGTCCCTGTGCAAGCTCTAAGATTCTGTGAGCCTAAAATGATCTTAAAAATTCCCTCTCCATAATTTTGAATCTCTTTCTTTCACAACTTTTATAGCCATTTCTTCCTTTTTCTCAGCATGTGAACCAATGTGTAACAGAAATAGATGTTACTTGGCTATTTGCTTGGATTGTTTTAAAAGGCTAGCTGGGTGGAGGAATGAGGAAGGAAGGGAGGTGGGAGTGGCTAGGGTTTATTTGTTCCCTGTTGACCTAATGAGTGCAGTTTTAAAAATACATAAATATTTATATGTGATCTTAATTTTTAATGACTATCATAAACTCGCTGGTATAGAAAAGTGTATGAGAAGCCATATATTTTATGCTATAGTTATTGTAAATACATGCATGTGTACACTGGGATGCTTTATGGAGAAGGGGACTTACTGGCCTTATTCACTTGTTTTCTTAGGGTCTAGTACTATGCCTGGCATGTAAGTAGCCTTCAGTAAGAACTTGTTGAGTGGAAAGAATAATGTGCACACCAACTGATCATGGGAATAGTATCAAGCTGGAACCTTGAAGACTTGGTATAGCTCTGTTATGGCTGATAAGAAGTTGATGAGTTCAGAGGCATTTAATGTCTTTTTTTCTTTATTTTTCAAATAATTGAGAATAACAACTTGCACTTCTTGCCTTTTGTAGGGTTTCATAATGAATGTTTGATACCTGAGAGATACCAAAAAAAAAAAATGCTCTGGAAACTATAGGGTGCTTTAAAGAAGAGACAGAGGAGATGGGAGGAGAGTGTCTACAGAAAATCCTTTATCTCTTTGCTTCTCAATTTCTTTTCTTAGGAAAATCAGATTATTTAAATCCCGTTATGCACAGCTTTCCTCTGTTCCGATTAAGCCTCTGTATTCCATTACCTCCAGTAAATCAGAAAAAGGTGGTGAGTCAGGATGGTGAGGGAGGTGGGGTCTGCTGTTTTTTCTTGTCCTTTTTCCCCTCTTAGGACTTTAAATTTTTTTTTTTTGGTCCAGTCGTGGGGCCTGAACTCTGGGCCTGAGTGCTGTCCCTCAGCTCTTCAGCTCAAGGCTAGCGCTCTACCACTTGAGCCACAGTGCCACTTCCGGCTTTCTTTTTTTCTGCTTATGTGGTGCTGAGGAATCGAACCTAGGGCCTCATGCATGCAAGGCAAGCGCTCTACCACTGAGCCACCTTCCCAGCCCCGGACTTTAAATTCTTGATTGCAGGTTCCACGAAGCTTCTTATTATTTGAACTCATATAAAATGTGACTCAATATCTTAACTACGATTGCTTGTTAATTGGTAATATATAGATTGATAATCATGCATTTGAGTGGAATTGCCTATTAGGATTTATTTTTAAAGATACATTGCTGGAAACCAATGGTTCATGCCAGGCTACTAAGGAGACTGCCAACCTAGGCAGAAAAGTCTAGAAGACTTATTCCCCATTAACCAGCAAAAAGCCAGATGAGGAGTTATGGCTCAAGTGGTGGAGTCTTGCCTTGAGCAAACAAGTGAAGGGGCAAGGTCCAGCCTTCTGGTCAAGCCCCAATACTGGCACGTGTGTGTGTGTGTGTGTGTGTGTGTGTGTGTGTGTGTGTGTGTGTGTCCATTGCAAAGCTTCACATCTGGATGGGGAAAAAAGATAGTAAAAAATAAGATGAATAATAATGGAAAAGAGCAAAAAGGACATCATCAAGACAACTGTTTTTCATTTTTAAAACTGCACAAAGGTCTATACCTATTCATTCTCTGCTATTATTTGTGATTAGGATCATGATCTTAAGAACTGAGTAGCAAAATATGATAGTCTTTCATATTTACATACTCCTTTCAGTTAGGAAGGAAACCTGTTATTTCTTTTTTTTTTTAATTTTATTTGTGAAAATACTGTA
>NW_012267277.1:3074823-3156050 GCF_000151885.1 Dipodomys ordii | reverse complement strand
GTAAATGCCCAAAAGTGGGATTGCTGGGTCGTAGGGGAGCTCTATGTGAAGTCTTTTGAGGAACCTCCATACTGCTTTCCAAAGTGGTTGGACAAGTTTACATTCCCACCAACAATACAGTAAGGAAACCTGTTATTTCTTCAGTGGACTTTAACAGCATTGTAGGACTTTCAGCTTCTAAGAGATAAGGTAGTCCAATGCTCTCATTTGGTTCTTGAGAGAACTCTGAGGCTTGGGTAGCGCAGACTAGGAATTTTGTGAGGTAACACCTTGAGTCACCTTTGAGTCAGGACTATGGCAAGCCTTCTGGCGCTTAGATGTCTCCTATTTCTTCCTGTTACTTGTTTAATATTCTTTTTTTTTTAAATTTTTTTTTGGGTCCGGTCGTGGGGCCTGAACTGAGGGCCTAGGTGGTGTCCCTCAGCTCTTCAGCTCAAGGCTAGCACTCTACCACTTGAGCCACAGTGCCACTTCCGGCTTTTTTCTTTTTTCTTATGTGGTGCTGAGGAATCGAACCCAGGGCCTCAGGCATGCAAGGCAAGCGCTCTACCACTGAGCCACCTTCCCAGCCCCTTGTTTAATATTCTTAAAAGTAAAACAGTACCCATTTGGAAACGAGAGCTTTCCAAAATATGTTCATCCTGACATTACATTTGTTAATGACACTTACCCAGCTTTATTAACTAGAAATCTAAGACAAGTAATGTCTATGCCATTTGGGGCTTGAAGTATCTGTAAATCACATATTTTAAATCTTAACAAATGTAAACATAATCTCTTTCCTTCATGTTTTAAAAAATGGTAACAACTATTGAAAAAAAAATCTTTTGCTGTCATTTATATCCAGGTGGTTTAAAATATGTGCTGCTTATTGAAAGAATTGTTCAGCTTAAACTCAGGAGATATATTACAGCATGTAATATGCCTGCCTTTGCCCATGCATTCTTTTTTGGAAACCTGATCTTACTTAGGTCTGTTTTTCACAGATAGGCTAGGTTAAGTTATGTTAAACATCTTGAATTGAGACTTGATTCACCATGCTGCAGCCTGGCTTTCTTTCTTGATTAGCTTTAATCAAACTCTCCGCATTCCATGACCTTAATAAAGCTATTTTTCCTGACAACTGAAGACTGTCTTAACAAGCACAACTCATGTGTGCTGAAACGAAGGCCGAGTTAAGATGAGGGTTAGCTCCTCATTAAAGTCCACAGCATGGAGTGTAAGAGGAAATGATGAAATGGTGCCCCCTGAAACATCTCTGCTTTAAATTTAATTAGACAAATTATACACAACTAGTAGATGCCCTGGGAAGGCAATCAACATTAGGGCTAATAAAAAGCCTGAATAGTATAAAAGGGCTGCTGCTCTGTGTGTGTGTGTGTGTGTGTGTGTGTGTGTGTGTGTGTGTGTGAGAGAGAGAGAGAGAGAGAGAGAGAGAGAGAGAAAAGGAGAAAGAGAGAGGGTGCTAACACTTATAAGGGGTGAATTAACACCAACTACAAAACAGAAAACTGGGAGAATGTCAATATTGATTTAGAAATTAATTATATGTTACTCTTTTCAGTATAAAAATTACAGGTTTACTTAATTCTTTCAAAGTTTAGCAAGTTAACACATGTGCACAAAGTATCCGATGCATGCATAAATGCTTTGAGATAATTAGATTCTCATTTTAGAGTACAAATTCTAGTATGTCCCTTAATATGTGTTTTTTTTTAATACATGTGACTTGACTTCTGTGAACTCCGATTTCATCCTCTATAAAGTAATAGAAATAATACTTCATGTGAAAACAATTGTTGAACATCAAATGAAATTGTAAGAGTAGGATGCTTCTAAAGATGCCCTGTAGCCCATAAAATAGGTGCTGTATGCTTAAAGGAACTTCTGTTTTGTCCAGAGTGGGTTATTTCATGATGCTGGGATTGGACCCAAGTCCTTGAACATATTTGACAAGTGAACTCCTGCAGAAATACCTTCTCCTGGACCCAAGGGTGGTTTTAAATGAACTGTCTTATAAATATGAGTTGAATTCTGGAGGTAAATACTGTACCATATCTTATAGAGGACTGAACTGATAGCTTATGGGTAAAAAAGGGCAAATCAGACATAGTGAGTAAATGATTTGGAGCCTAGAGCATCTGAAGTGAGAGAGGTTTCAGTTGGGTTGTGTACAAACCTTCTGGTATACTTTATTTTCTCATTTACTATTGGCAGCAACTCTGCAAGGTAGGTACTGTTGACCCACTTTTACAGACAAAGAAACAGAAATCCGAAGTCCAAGTGAATTGTAACGTAGAAGAGTCAGGAACAGAAACTGAAGGTTTTATCTGACTTTTGAGCGGTAGTTGGATAGACAAGTCATGCAGATACATTTCTAAGCTTTTAAAATTACATTTTTTCATGTTAAACTACTGGGATGCTCAGTCTTCCTTCCTACTAGGTCTTTTCAGTTCTAAATAAAATGTGTTACATTACTTTTTACCCTCATTCCACTGTTTGAAGATCCCTTGGCTTCAGCTGTCCACTTAGGGTCACCCTAATGGGTGATGCTCATGGCAGGACATTAGTATTTGTTAAAGCTCCCGAGGATTGCAGGTGTCCGACCGTGGCTTCAATCCTCTACTTAAGAAGTGCTTCTTGTAGGCATAGGCATTTCAGTTGCCTTCAGCTGCAAGCTGATTTGGAGGAAGAAATGTAGAATCTTTTTCAGTCATGATTGATGTTATTTGTACATTAATTTAAACACTCTGTAATCTTACTGGAAGCTCCCTTCCTTTCCCTTTCCTCCCCTTCCCTTCCCTCCCTTCCCCTCTTCATCTCTGCTTAAGGATACTAAATTAGACCAAGCACAAAGTAACGGTGGCAACTTTCTTCTCCAGGAGGTAAAGAATAAGAACAGGAGGTCTTCCTCCTCCCCTTCAGAGGTGCAAAGAGTAGCTGTGGTCTGACAAATTTGTGGTTAAGTTCTGGCTGTCTTACTCACTAATAAAGAATTAGTCATTCTAAACTCTCTGAGCCCTGGTTTCGTAATCTGCGAAACAGAAACAATTCTGAACTTATTTGATGACTCAAAGGATAAAACAAAGGGAAGAAAGCAGGCAGAATATAGCCCAGAACCCACCAGTGGAGCTCAGTCCTTGGAGAACTGAGACTTGTGTGTAGAACCTGGTCAGCTTTGGTCTGCATGGGTTCAGTGCGGAGCTGGTGGCAGGCCTGCCATTGACTTTCTTTTTCAACAGGATACCATTCAGAGGTCTTCTTTCATCTGAAAGGTTTCTGGGTATGTTATTTTACAGACTAGCAAATACAAAAAGAAGTTGGGGGTAACTGCCCTGAAAGCTTGTCTGGGGATTTATGATGGTACCAGCATTCTGTGTGTGATTTCACAACGCTCTTACTCAGTCTGAGTGAGCCCTAGATTTCTGCTATTGATTGGATACAGTCATTGGGAAGTGATCTTGTCTTTCCTCCTGCCTCCAGGCACAGATACATCTAAATTACCCCTAGAACAGAAGTATTCCCATTCTTCTTTAAATAACAATGTCAGGAGCTTAACTTTTAAGAACTTCAGTCTTATTTCTAATGTTGATGAGCATCAAGTTATACATATTTTTACTCCTATCATCTATGGAAGTATAAAATTGTTTTCTATACTTAGGAATTTTTTTTAACCTATCTGCTAATGGGTTGGATTAGCTAGCAGGATGTTTTAGAAACTCAGTAGAATAACTTTTCCTGCAAATTCATCACCTGTTAGAAGTCCAGACACTTGGCTCCATCAAGCTCCAATGATACCCACTAAATAGAAATATCCAAGATACCACTCACTCCCTAAAGTCTGAATCCTTATATGACCCCGAGACAGTGAGGCAGTGGAGCTGTGAGGCTGAGATAAGTCCTGAAAATTGGCCAGTGTGTACTTTTGAAAAACATAACACTCTTCTTTACACTTTTCTGTAGCCCTGCCCTGGAGGGTGTACAGCTTGTTACCTACTGATAGCTAAATAAATGCAATCAACCTTCCTTACTACTGCCTACAGAAAAAAGCTAAATTATTTACTAGCCTCTAGGATGGGTAAATATCTGGCTGATCTTTGGGGTATGTGGGGCGGGGCAGTAGGAGAAAGCTAATGTTCCTTATAGAAATTTACGTTGGAAAATACACAGTGTTCAGTCCAGAATAAGAAATAAAGCAATTTATAGCAGATCTGTATTGTTCTATGACTAATTACAAGAAGCCACTTGGTTTTTCATTATTTTGTAATGTGTAAGTTTTGCCCCCAGTAACTTATATATTTTCTGTAGGGGGAAAAACACTACTTTTAAAAATAGCCTGGGATACAGAGATTCTTGTTTTACTCTTTTAGAATGTAGCATGGGAAAACTCTAAGTCTGTTACCTCTGGGCCTTCTGGCACAGTTGGGGATGGAATTGGTAGGGTAGAAATGGGATGAAAATCCCTACTTTCTGTTAAAACGCAGGCAGGCTAGACACAGAACACCCTGCATTTAGAATTAGAAACCTCATTCTACAAAAGCAGAATGGAGGAACTCTAATTCGATGGCAGTTCATGTGAAACAACTCCAGTGTATGTTGACCACAAGATTAATAGGGGCTAGCAGCGTGACATTGCCATTTAAAAAGCTAATGGTGTGTTAGGCTGTGGTCTGACCACAGCTGGAATTTTTTTTTGCCCAGTTTTGGGTATAAATGCTAAAAGGAATGCCCACAAGAAGGAGATCTGGATACTCTTGGATTAAGTCAGTCATATCCTGTGAAGGGCAGTTGGAGAAAACCTGGCTGTGGAGTTGGGGCTGAGGGTCCTCAAAACAATCTCAGAAGCAAGTGAAGTAGTTAGGCATCCTGTGTGATCTAGTGGATCGTCTTTGATGCTCTAGAAGGAGTTGCTTTCCTCTGGAATCTCACATCCTCGTTCAACATGAAAAAAGTGGAAATTAAAAAAAAAACTCACGAGTTAAGTTTCCCTTCTACTCACTGCCTGACTTGTATTTCTAGTACATCTGCTCAACTTCTGGTGGTTGAAATGAGTGCCTGTTACCATCTTTATCATGATCTTCAAACTGGGAGTTGGCTTATCTTTGGTTCTTTTCTCTTCTTGGGGAAATACAATTGCACATTTAAACTCTCTCTCTCTCTCTTTCTCTCTCTCTTTCCCTCCCTCCCCCACTTATCTACATATTTGTCATATACTTACCTATTTATTATCTACCCGTCTGTCTGTCTGTCTGTCTGTCTCTCTATCTATCTATCTATCTGTTTATTTCTATTATCTACTTAGCTATTACCTTGAACTTGGAACCTTGCTGCCTAATTGCTGGGATTATGGGCAAATACCACCATACCTAGCAACAGTTGGTTTAAAGTCTATATGCTCCTGGTCTTGGGTTTATCTCCCATAGCTCAATTGCTAAACTTGATAATTTTTGAAGAGTTTTAAATCCTTAGCACTGAGTACTATCAAAGGAAAAAGAATGGTTACCATTACAGTAGAGGGAAACATTTTATATCCTTTGTGCTGGCCACGGTTAAGTTTTGTGTGACTCAGCACACTGACATTCTATATGACCCTAAATCCTTCTATTTCCTGATCTACTTGCTTTGACCTGCTTCATTTCCACACCAAAATAGTTTCATTAACACAGCGATCATGCACAGGAGATAGTTGCTAACTAATGTAATTAACTGGTATGTCAAAGGCTACTCGTTTATTGCATATGCAACTGCCTTTCCTGATGGGAAGACACACTTTCTGCTGACATGGTAGGTACGCAAACATGCCAGGTTATGATCTCTGCTGGATGATGGAAGGTGTTTGTGGCAAATCCACATATCATGGAAGAAAGATGGGATATGTTACTGGGTTCCGCTCCTAAAAGGCAGCTGACTGAAGGTGGTAATAATGAAGCAGTTCAAACAGTAAAAAGAAAGAAAGGTAGTTTAGTTTGGGTCCTGGTAAAGTTATTTTCCCTTCCTCCCTCCCTCATTCGCCTTCTCTCTCTTCCCTGCCCCGTTTGTGTTTTTGGCACAGCAAAGCATAGGTTTCATCACTGCATGAAATTTCCGTCTAAGAAAGACTGTAAAAACAAAGCACTCATTCCACATCTCCTGAGCAACTAAAAAGACTGCAATTTCAAATGAGAAATTATGTTACAAAGAAGAAAAAAGTTGTTTATTATGGCTCAAAATTTTAATCACCCAAGGGCTGTAAAGTTAAAAATAGATAATTCTGCCTTCTGTTTATGGTAAACTTGGCTGAGTCCCGGCAAATTTCAAAGCTGAACATACTGTATGTTATTTTTTGCTTAATTTTAGATTCCACATTTTAAAATTATTTCTTACAAGAAGCATATTTTAGGATATAAACTTAGCCTGAAGAACAGTATTTCTTGATTGCTGCCCATATTGAAACTCCTTTGAAAATAGTAAACTATGGTTTTGGGATTTTCCTCTTCCCCAGAGTCCAAATGGGTACCTTTCTACGTCTTTACATTATGAATGAACTCAGGAAAATGAGATGATAAAGGTTATTTTCAGCTCTCTGATTCCTCTCCTTGTAATTCATGTTTTCTTAGTGGCATAGTTTGACTCAAATGTTCTTAGTACATGCTAACGTCTGCCAAAGTGTATCTAGGAGACAGGGGACATATAGTAAGGTGTGTGCCTTAGTTATGCTGGTAAAGGAGAGAGAAGACACAGAGACTCACGGCACATGAACGTTGCTATGCCTATATGAGGAGGGGAGGGAAGCTGGGATAAAACCTTGTTAGCTCTGGGGTAGTCAGCTTCTCATCTGGTTCCTTTATGGTGACCAGCACTTGTGGGCAGTGTCAGCCCTAGAGCAGGTAGGCTCGAGTTCACCCTCTACATCATACAACACTTACTGGTTCTTGTCCCTGAGCTCTTCCATAATGCTTGTTTCGGGTCTTTCTTCAACAGGATTTTCAGAAGAACAAACAACTTGGGGTACCTGGAGAGGGGATTTGAAATCTAGTTTATTACTCATTATGATGTCAGGGGACCAAATATGGCCCAGAGTCAGTGACATGCACAGTAAGCATTACTAAACAGTAAACATTGAGTAAATATCCTTGTGCACCATTTCTGAGGATCAAGATTTCTGTGATGACCTTGACAAATATATGTTTGCGATTAAGTTCATCTTAATTACCAGTTAAGAGGTACACATAGTTACACATATTTTCTGAATATTTGACACATAGCTGAACACTCCATAGATGTTATTTCTGGTGTTTCTAAGAGCTTATTTTATGGATGAGAAAGGTAAGCCTCACTCGATTAGGAACTTCTAGGAAATATATCTACCTACCTCAGTTTACCAACTACTTTTGCTTCTGCCCCACCTGTCTAAGTGAGATTTTTGCTTTCCCCTGTAGCCATTAACTTTGGAATCTTTCATATGCTCATAAAGTTACATTCAACTAAGGGTTTTCAGATCTGCCTGTAGATACTTTACTTTTCAACTGCTTGTGGCATTAATAGTAAATCTAAAGAGTCAGACTTTTGCTTGTTTTGTGCCATTTCAGCACTAAGTCAAGGAGATAAATTCTCAAGGAAATTAATACTTCCCTCAAACATGGTAGCAATATGCAATATGGTGCTAACATTTTGCCAGCTAACCTGATCTCACTGACTTTTTCTCTCTGAGTTGTTGTGTGTGTGTGTGTGTGTGTGTGTGTGTGTGCGCGCGCGCGTGTGTGCATGCGAGTGTGTGCGCGCGCCAGCCCTGGGGGCTTGAACTCAAGGCTGGAGCGCTGTCCCTGAGCCTCTTCACTCAAGGCTAGTGCTCTATCATTTTAGCAACAACTCTACTTCTGGCTTTTTGGTGGTTGGATATAAGAGTTTCATGGACTTCCCTGCCTGGGCTGACTTCAAACTGCAATCCTCAGATCTTAACCTCCCGAGTAACTAAGATTACAGCATGAACTACTGGTGCCTGGCCCTTTCTAAGTTTTTGTTCTCCTATTTTTAGCATATGCTGCATGGCATGTCTAAAGCCAGAGTACCATTAGGGGGAGGCTGTTTCTATGTTGTAGGGTATGATCAGTCAGCTAAAGAAACACAATGCACTGGATGATGGTATTCACAAATAGATTGTCCAGGTTTTATTCTCAGAAATCCTTTGACTCACTAAGTAAAATATATTAAGCACCTACTATGTGTGTGCCAGACATTGTTCTAAGTTCTGAACAAGCAATGGTGATCATGCAGGACAGAATTCTCTACCTTTGAGACTTTCCTTTGGCACCCGTGGATGTGAAACATCTTCAGCAGGTGTTTAGGTGTCTCTGGAACAATGGAGTTGTACACAGAGCTGAACCTGGGGTGGTTTTGAACATAGACCTTTAGCATTAATCTCCATGCTGAAGATGATTGCTTACTCTCAGTGATCAGAGCAAGTTGAACAATGGTGGCTGGTCAGTTTTAAGCATATGCGTGAAGTTCAACTCTTTCGTTAGTGAACACTATCACATTTTTTTCTTTTCTCTGTCATAGCCTGGTGTCCTGGGCTGGTAGGGGCAGGTCACTGCTGATTTAAGTAAATGACATGGTTAAATGTGTTTTACTTTCCGTTGCTGCTGTAATAAATTAATAAATAAATGCAAGTTTATTTTTCCTATAGTTTTGGAGAGGAAAGTCTGAAAGCATCTCACTAAGACTACAGTCTTTGAGGGCTGGTTCATTCTGGAGGCACCAGTAGGAATCTTCCTTACTATCTTCTGTGTCTTTGCCCTTCCTGCCTCCCTCTTGTATGATCACATCCTTGGGCCCACTAGGATCACCCAGGATAGTCTGGGTGAAGTACCTTAAGGTACTTCACTATATTGTATCTGCTGCCAAGTCCCTTTTGTCATTTTCACAGGTTCGGAGACACACAGACATCCTGGGGAGTTATTGGTCAGCCAGTCATTCCTCATCACACCTTCCAGAATTCAGCCATTAAAATACAGATTTTGTGGAGAAGTTTCTCCCTTTCCTTGAAATTCACCTCTGCAAAGAACACTATAGAATGTAAGCGTTGCTAACGTGTGTACGTTACACATGTGTGCCACTACCTGGAAAATGTCCTTCATAATTCCCATTGAATCCACAGGACTCAACTCAAGAAAGTCCTCCTTTAAGAAGCCTTCCTGGGTACCCTGAAGGCTCCTTTGATGCTCCTCCTTTGTGATTCAGAGGCACACAGTAAATGGTGCATCTTTCCTGTTGTAACTGTGTAGATTTTCTTGTTGCTCAAGGTTCTCCTACATCTACCTCCAAATGTGGGAGGAAAATTTCTGTGGGCTCAAGAAAGACACCCCATGCACAGCTTCTATGCCAGCAATTAGATTCTTCATTTGCTCACTTTGTTGTTGCTTTGGGTGCTGGTACTGGGGCTTGAACTCAGGGCCTGAGCACTGTCCTTGAGTTTTTTTTTCACTCAAAGCTGGCACTTTACTACTTGAGCAGCAAAACTCCATTTCTGGCTGGTTCATTGGAGGTTAAAGTCTCACATACTTTTCTTCCTAGCCTAGCTTTGAAGCCCAATCCATAGATCTCAGCCTCTGGAGTAGCCATGATTACACGTGTGAGCCGCTGGTTCTTTCACTTTTTAAAAATAGCTTGATGCGTTTTATTTAAGTTCACGTAACTAAGTATTTGCCAGCAGAAGAAGGTGGAGTGTGGTGAGGCTGGATTCAGGAAGGACTGCCACCCCATGGCCTGCCTGAGTTGTATTTGATGTTGTTAGGGCACTGACAGAGCTGTGAGTCACTGCGTTTGAGGGATATTTCTTTTCAAGTCAATATAATCTTGAAGCTGTGCACCATCTTTGTCTCAAGGTCACTACAAATCTACCTTAAACTAGGTAGATGCCAGATGTTTTGAACTGATGGATCTCAAAGTGAACGCCCAAAAGAATGTTTAAAGTCTTCAAATTCAGTTCAGTCATAAAGAAGATATTCTGTGGCCTAGTTTTACTCCAATGGAGTCAAGTCACTGCTACTGAGATTTTTTTTTTTTAAGTGAACTTCTACTATGTAGAAACCTCTGATTTCTGTATGGTGGCGATTGGAAAATAACTGGCCTCTTTTACAGCATTTGAGCTGATTTTTTTTTCTTCCTTTGGAAATAAGCCTTGGGCTTTCAGTGTTGCTGGAAAGCATGTCGTTCTCATTTGGTCTTTCTTCTTTCTTTCTTTCTTTTTTTAACCTAGTGGTGCTTAATGATACCATGTGAATTCTTGTATTCCCAGCTACACTGAAGTGTGTGTCTTGAAACTTCAGTTGGATTAAGAAACTACCTTGGTGTGAGGGCTGAAATTGGTGAAATGGGAGAACACAGGGCTGCGTCTGTATATGTTGCAATTAATATTGACGAGCGGGCAGACGTCCAGCATTATCCTTGGGAGTCGACTAATGTTCACTGTACACCGAGGCAAGCGAGTCCTTCCTCTCTAGGTGTGAAGAGTTTCATTTAGTAGGCCGATTAGCAAAAGCATGGGGGTATTTGCTTGCACTCCAGTTTACATTACACACTCAACATTACACACTGAGCATTAACCAGCTGCTTAAGGTGCAGCTTGTGGTGGAACAGGGTGGTAACGGGTATCCTGAGAGGTTGCTGATCCACCTGGGTGTCTTGGGGCCAGCATCATGAGTGGTATGCTGTAGGTGTCCTTTAGTATTTGTGAAATGAATAGGAGATGGATGAATGGTCCCTGCTTACCTCATGCTCTTCTTAACTATTACCTACTTGTTATCTGTAATGCACTATTTGGAGATTTTTTTTGTTGTTGGTGATTTTGTTTTTGATTTTTGCCTTTGGATTTCTGTTTGTACTTCTGCTTCTGAAGCATCCTTCCTAACTTTTCATCTGGTTAATTTGTATGGGTTCTTTATTACCTTAGTACCTTCTAGAAGACCTTTTTTTTTTTTTTTAGAAGGCATTATTTAGGTGTCTACTTGAAGGCTGGTCAGTCTTTTATTTTTCCACCAGCCTTTGGCAAAAACCAAAAGTCCCTGACTAGTGGAACTGTTGGAATCTACATATTTGAGCCTTTTTTTTTTTTGGTGCTAATACTAGAGCTTGAACTAAGAACCTGGGCACTGTCCCTTAGGTTTTATGCTCAAGGCTGCTATTGTACTCCCTGAGTCATAGTTCTGTGTCTGGCTTTTTGGTGGTTAACTGGAGATAAGAGTCTCACAGACTTTCTGCCAGGGCTGGCTTCAAACTGAGATGCTCAGATCTTAGCTCTTCTGAATAGCTAGGATTACAGGTTTGAGCCCCCAGTGCTGACTTACCTGTGCTTTCTTTCCATAAGGACACAGGTCATTTCCTTCACTGTTTAGAGGTACATCTCCCATACCCTACCTTATTGTACTCTTTATTTAGAAACAAAATGTGTGACTCTACAGTCATTTGAAACAGAAAGTTGCTGTACACTAGTCCATTTGCAAAGCAGCTGCATCAGGACAGAGGAAGGTGACAGAGTATTGTTGTTCACTTACCTTTGGTATAGCTGATACCAAAGCATCTAAATGGGCAAAAAAAGTGGGGGAAACCAAGCCACTCCCCTTTAAATTCACTTTAGGAAAATAGGGTGCATAGTAGGTCCTTAGTTAATATTGTCAATGAAAAAAGAGCTGAATCAAGTTTCTGGTTTTCTTTTGGTTTGGATCTTATAATGACATTGGAGGAGGAGGAACCTCCTTTTGTCTTCATAGTCCTAGCCTGAATCTATACTGAATGCTGATTTGTCTTTTTCCTGACTCTTTTAGTGACAAAGTCCCTGGTGTCTGTGGGAATACTATTACTTTGATGCTTAGAAAAAACAGAAGTCAGAAGGACCAGCCAGTTGTAGTGGTACCAGCTAATTCCTGAGAGATATGGAGCAATTTTACTATGAAGTTATCAAAGCAAGATGGAAGACAGCATGAACTAATTAAACGTGAATCAACCTTTGTGTCAGATAGATGTGATCCAAAGCTTAAGTCAGCTGTTAATGGGGCTGTGTGACTTTGGATAAGTTGCTTAACTTCAATAGGCCCTTCTGAATTCAATGAGGACAGCTAGATTACAGGTACCCACCAGTGTCAAAGGAGGACATCTGAGTTTGACCTAAAGAACTGCCATATATCTTCAAAGAAACTGTCATTTCCTCTAAGGAGAGAATTCATCCCAGTGGAAGAAGGGAACTGAGGATCTCTTCCATAGGGAAGAATTCCAAATGATTCAGAGATGGCTAGGGCAAGACTTTAAAGCCTATGCATGATGGGGTGAGGGTGTAGAGGAAAGAGCACTGACTGGGAATGCCATCATGCTCCCAGGGGTCAACCTCCGCTCACTTGCTTGCCTGCTCGCTGCGCTCTGGATTCTCTGCCAAGCCCCTTTCCGTCTCTGCTCTTTGCCTTCCCCTGTGAGCCAAGCACATGGGATCAAAGGATTCTGTTGGCCCTCAGTTGTTTTTCTTCCAGGCAAGTGCTCCCCTTGACTGAGAGTTAGTGTGGGACAGCCCCTGCTAGACGGATCTGACTGTTCCAAAGAAATGTTAGCAGAAAGTGACTGAAGGTTGTAGTGTCCCTCCTATTTTGGCATTTGGGAGCATCCTTTTGTGGTCCACCATTAAAAAAAAAAAAGGTGACCAAATATATGGGCTTGTAGCTCAGATATTTGATGGAAAGTCTTTGAATAAATGTAAATGGCAAAGGGATTTTTTTTTCAGTTTAGATTTTAAATTCTCCTCCGCCTTGGCTATAGCAGTTGCTTATAACTAACCCTTCTTTGGATTAGTCTTTGAATTTGGTCTGAACTTGTCTGGGAATGAATTTCCAGCTTCCTGGGAACACCCAACCAAAACATCCCCCAACAAAGTTTGTAGAGTATCTGAAACACCAGCTTTCTTCTCAAAGAACCAATGGAATATTCTTCTGTGGGCTCAAGGGCTATCTACAGTATGGAACAATTAGTCTGGAAGGAAGGACTGTGAACAGTTGTTCCCTCAAGGCTTAGCAAGTCACAAAGGCCAAGCTAGTGTGTATGTCTGGGAGGAAGGAGATGAGAGCGAGTCTGGGTGGAAGGACTCAGAAGTCAGAGAGGGTGGTTGGAGGGCTTTGTTTCTCAGATAGTTTTTAAAGAAAAGAGATTTGTGTAGTTGGCTGTAGGGCTGAGAGTGCATTGTAAGACCAGTTGGTGTTCTTTTTTAATCCATCAGTTATTTTCTCTAGCACATTCCTTTTAGGCTAACTAAGCATCTTCCTTTCCATTTACATGGTCATTGATAGCTAGAGCTCCAGGGCTTTTGCTTCCTGGGCTCTGACTGGAGTGGGTGGAAAGAAAGACACATATATAAGAATTGACATTTTGCAGATTTTTTTAAAATTTGTCACAGACCAGGGTGGTGGTGGGGAGCATGGAGAAGACTCAGGTTTTCATTTTAGTCTGGGGGGAGTGTGATTGATTTCTTTCTTTCAAGAGACTGAAGGGGGAGGTCAGAGTCTTAGAAAGAGAAGAAGCCAGGGGGGAAAAAGAAAAGAAAGAATGAGATTTATGACCTTCTGGATCACAGCTTTTATGTCTTGTAAGTTATTCCTGATACTGGAAGTTCATGATACCCTGAGAAACAACCTGGGACCTCAGATCAGTGACCTGCATGCAGAGGGGAAATTAAACAGTGCAGAGATTTCTCTGTTGAGAGGTGGACCAGGGGCTGTTCTGGGTCTGAGTCTTTCCCCTAGGCATAGACTCCAGTGGCTCCAGTGATGAGCTAGACCACCCAGACCCCCTGGTGTGGTTTTAAGGGTGCTTGATGATGATGCTTATAGGGTATTTATTTCAACAATAAGACTTTTTCTCACTTGCTTTCCTCACTTAGAACGTGGGCATCTCATACTTACCCCTCCCCCCTTCCAAAAAAAGAAAAAAACGAAGTATAAGTGCTGTTCAGATTGCCCTACCCTGGCCCTGTGGCCCTCTGATAATAATTGAAGACCTTTAAAAATGTATGTCTCTTCCATTTTTATTCCATATAGCCCCTTAGGTAACATGACCCAATGTGGCCATTAAATGACCCTGCTTACACTTGGATTACTCCATACAAAGCAAATTTATGGTTGTTTATTCTCTCCTCCTATCAGCTATTAGTGCCTAATCATATGGTCTATCGATCATGAGATTAATCGCCTGCCCAAAGAGGCAGCAGGTCTTGTGGAATGCTGTACTGCAGCCAGACTGAACTTCAACCTTTTATACAAACTAGAGGAGTCAAAATCATCATTCATTGTCTGAAGCCTCTGTTCCCTGGGCCTTCTGAACCCCAGGAGGTAAATCCCTCCTTTTTCAAACAGTGTACTTTGCACTTCCTTTCCTTGTGTAAAACTTCACCTCACTGATTCAGGCAGGCTCTTGTAAATAAAATCCTTTCCAAGGCATCGTATAAATCATGATCTATGCTGAAAATATGTGGACTTTATTATACAAAGCCCCACAGTGCTGCCATAATTAAAGGTCTGTCGGTATTTCTATTATAAATTCTCATCTTTGGAAGAGTTATACCTGGGCCATTAAAGTTTTCCTCAAGCTAAGACTTTCCAAGAGTGTCACAATCTGAGATCTTCCCTCCCCACCCCACCCCCCTTTTTTAAAAACAACAACTGGAATGTGATTCTTTGATGATATAAAATGAAATCCAAGAGCATCACCCCAGTAGTATAGGTAACCAAAATTTGGATACAGTCTGACCATTGCAGCCTCTGCATGGGCTTCTCCTGGCTCCGGTGTTCTCACTGCAGTTTATGAGAACAGAGAATCATTGTGGTGTTGCTGCTGTGTTGTGGTATTTGCTTCCTGGGCTGTGTCTGTTCCTGTAACTCTTTAAACAAATTTAATTTAATTTTATTGTAAAGGTGATGCACAGAGGGGCTACAGTTACGTCAGTGAAGTAATGGGTAGTTTCTTGTCAGTGTTACCCCTCTCTCATTTTTCTTCCACTTTCCCTCCCCATCCCCTGACTCCTCTCCCCACAAGTTGTAAAGTTCATTTCCAATGTGAATATCGCTGTTGCATTGGTTCACCCTTTGTCCTTTGTCTCACCATTTTGTTGTTCCTTTTCCCTCCCCCAAATCAGATAAATGTATATACAAGACACAGGATACCAAAAATCAAAACCTATGACAACAGGGGCATAAACAAAAGAGAAAAAATGAAAGAAAACAAAGAAATAACTTCACACAGTACATTAACAACAAAACCCCACAAGAACAAAAACAAAAACAACCCTCTTTGTTTCCATATCTTGGAGATCATGTCAATTAGCACCATTTTATATGGTCATATGTCCATAGCTATTGAGCTATTGTGATCCTCTGCTAGGACTATCCTAGACATATACTAATTATTACAAATGAGGGAAGCCATGGAGCCTATGTTTCTTTGGGCCTGCCTTACTCCACTTAACTCTTGAGAATGAGAGCAGGGATCTATAACCATTTGTTTTCCTGGCCTTGATTTTCCAGGTTTCACCCAATGTAAGCACTGGGTTTTTGTAGTAAATGCATCCTGTGTAGGAGTCAGGAAACTTTGTTCTGTCTTGACATAGTCATTTAAGGTAGGGAGTAACTTCAGGTAGTAAACTTGGGCAAGTCACTTTACTCTGAAAACAAGTTCCCTGATCTATGAAATGGGTGTGCTGAATTGTGGACTGATAGGTGGGTGTTGTGTAGGTTGAATGCTGCCTGCATAGTGCTTTCAAACATATGGATTTGAATGCCTTTAGATAGAATCTTGCTTTCTGAGTTTGCCTTGGTTCTGCTGTTCCCTGCTTCATCCTTTGCCTGTATAGTCTGTAATAGTTTATGCTTCCTGTAGTTATTTCTTTCTAAGGTGATCTTTTGTTGCTGTGAAAAGTGTCTAAGTCTGAGATTCAGGTTAGTTGATGATGCCTTTGGCTAGACATTTAAGTGTTTAACATTCTAATCCTTGTATCATCAAAAATATCAATTGCGGGGCTCAGTGGTAGAGCGCTTGCCTTGCATGCCTGAGGCCCTGGGTTCGATTCCTCAGCACCACATAAGCAAAAAGAAAAAAGCCGGAAGTGGCGCTGTGGCTCAAGTGGTAGAGCGCTAGCCTTGAGCTGAAGAGCTGAGGGACAGCACCCAGGCCCAGAGTTCAGGCCCCACGACCAGACCCCCCCCCAAAAAAAATATCAATTGCTGTTTTTTGCTCTATGATTTGGACACTTTTCTACACCAAACTGAATGGGTTATTCTTTTTCTTCCTCTTATTTAAGGCAAACAGATATGTTGTATTCCCTAACACACACACTGAACTCTATGCGTTGAACATATAGTATGGTATGTAGTTCAGTTTGATCAAGTGACTTGGTTAACGTTTTAGCCAGCTTCTGAAGTTGAATCATGGATAAGTGTAGTTTCTATCTGAGGTTTTAATACAACAAAAATAATTCCTTTCTGGCTTTTTAGACACATCATAGTCCAAGGCTTCTAGGTAAGTGTTTAGTAGCTGAGTGCTTAGTTTATTGTTTTATGAGCTGTTGGGCTTTCCTTGTCTTTTGTAAATTCAAGTAGGTTGTTCATCTATACATGCAGTACATCTTTTTGTAACTAGTCTCTTATTGGTCAGTTTAGGGAAGTCTACATAACTTGGCCTTTTATGTACCATGAGATAGAAAGAGCCCCTTAATATGCCTTTATCTAAGAGGCCTTGATACGTTTTCTCCCAGTGGTCAAGAGCATTTAGGAAATTTTGTTAAAAGCATTGATAGTCAATTTTGACACTTGGTTCCCAAGTTCAGGAGAATGCTTTCTTCTAGTTCAGGCTATTGAACTCAGGGTACTGGTGAATATTTTAACCTGTGAACTTAAAATACATTTAAATAGAACATACTGAAGGTCTGTAAGTGTAGAGATAATGTGGCTATAAACTAACTTTTAGACTTGAAGTATACATTTAAATACAGCAGATTAAAGATCTATAAATTTAGAGGCAATCTAGTTACAGAAACTTGACCTTGTCAAAATCACACAATAATGATAGAAACCAGATTTAACCAAATTATCACATTTGTACAATTTAATACAATGCATACAATATTGTTAAAAGCTTAGGCTGTGGGGTTGAGTTAATTTGGGTTTCATTATGACTTGTCAATTCTGACACTTCTGAGAGGGTATCTATATCTCCATGAACCTTGGTTTCCTCATTTGTAAAATGGGGATAATAATAACCTGTCTCAGCAGTAAATGAGAGTAATTCATACAAGGGATTTATCATCATGATGGTCATAGAATAAACAATGAATATTCATTACCATCATTAGCTAGAATGCAATTGGTATGTATTTCTGAGCTGTTTCTCTTAGAGAAAGGCCTAAAGGTGTGTTTCCTAAGGGCTTCTTGTGTCGGGTCACTGAGTCACTCAAGTGCATATCCAGGTTCATTTGCCTTCTAGCATTTATATGTTTGTAATTGTATGCTCTCAATATACTTCCAGTCTTTCCAGAAACAGATGATATCTGCCTATAAAAACATAAAGTTGAAATCATCTCTCTTAGATAGTCCTTTTCCCTCCAGATCAATCTGAATTAAAGTTTCATTGCAAAAGTTTCATGGACCCATGCTGACATTAATTATTATTGGTGTGCTGCTGAAAGTCCTAAAGTGACTTCATTAAGAATTAAAACCCTCGAGAAAACTGCAAACCCTTGAGGAATCATAGAGCTGGAAGGAAACTAAGAGATCACCTCCTCTAGGCCCCCATACAGATAAGGAAAGTGTATTTAACCAGGTGAAATAAAATTTAAGTAGGGGCTGTGCCATATCATGGCTTTTAAATTTGCCCTAACGCTACATTCTGCACCCATTTGCTGTGTTATGATGATTACTTTTGTGGGACTTGTATATATTTATTAGCGACCATTGAGATGTAGCATTGGGCATTACTTTTGTGGCAAAAGCACGAGGCCATAATCATTATTAATGGATTCCATTATTTGGGAGTGCATTTTACAAACTACAGAGAATTCATTGCATTGATCTATTGTGCCACGTTTGTATTATACCAGGTAGTTTAAAATGATATTCTCTTAACTGTTAGGCTGAAAAATTGTCTGAGCTTGGCAGTTATCCCATCAGTAAGAAGTTCTTTTTACTACTGAAAATACATAGTTCTGTTGAAAGAAACCTTTTGACTGGTCCCCAGTGCCCTGAATGTGTTTAAATCCCTCACTGCTGAAATGGGAGGATTACTACAGCGATCATTGTTCTAAAACAAACTTCCTTTTGGACGATAACAGCAGCGGTAAATCAGATGTTGAAGAAAGTACCAGCTTAACTTCAGTCTGCTTTAAAAGAGTTTCCTCTTTAATTGACAAGTGTCATGTATAATAGAGCACGGTAACTCACATAGAAAACCTTGTGCTAGACTGCCTGCTGGGGCTGGAGTTCTTAATGAACATACAAGTGAATACACTGAGGCAAAAAATTAAAGCTCCCCAGCTGTGGAGCATTCATTCTCTTCTCTCTGGCCAGCGTGGTGATCCACACCAGCCCTGTCGCTGACTGAAGCGCCTTGTGTTGGTCTGAGCCAAGGGTGGCTGTCATCTTTCCTGGTGGTGTGTGGATAGATAGATCCTGGCACCTTATCCAAGGACTAAACAAACAGAAGATTTTTTTTTTTTTTTGGTCATGGTGGTAGGGTATCTTTTTTTTTTCTTTCTTTAACATGAAGACAATAAGCTATTTTGAGCGTATCCTGCCTTTCCACAAATTGGTGGTTTTCTTAGACTTTTAACCACTTTCTAATGTTTCATAAGTCCTTTCACTTTGTAAACTCCCTCTCTTGTCTCCTCCACTCCCCCTCAAAGACAACAGAAGTGTTTTTTTTTTTTTTTAGAGGTGATGTTTGCAACAGTTCAACACACTTGAATAAGCACTTAGAATAATGTCAATAGAGGAAGGGAAAAAAAAGGGTGTATTATTATCAAATTAAGTAATGGATGGGCAGTGATATTTTATTTATTACAGCATGTCTGAGTACCATTGGAAACAGTATGTTAGTTCTGAAGTGCACAGATTAGAAAGGAATGTTGAGTTTGGAAACGTGGCAGCCTGTAGCACTGGGTATGGTTTAAATTAAACCTTTTTTTGGAAAGCAGAATAGCTGTAGGCCACATTTAAGGGAAAAGCTACAGCAGAGTGAGCTGGCTGTGGTTTTTCTTTGACTCTGTCACCGGCCCACTTTCCCTTGTTTTAGCATAGAAAAAAGAGTTTGGACTCCTTCAGACCAACCACATCGCTTCTCTGCTGACCACAAAAAGGAAGCTTGGTGTCGAAGCCATAGGATTAATACCCACTGTCTCTTAACCCAGCAGAGTGTGAAAACTTTTCTAAGAGATTTCTCTGGGCAGGCTGACACTGTGGTTGGACTTTAAACATTTTAAATCAAGCACAACTCTGAATTACATTATGCCACAGTGCTCTGTAAATTGTTACGCATGATCCCACTGTTAAAAGTTATTTACACGAATCCCCAGGTTTCAGTGGGATAAACCACTAACAGCTTTGTGTATCTTAAAAAGGAATACAAGGAGAATTAAAGGTACGCCCAGGCCAAATTAGCTCAGAGTAGGTAGATCATAGTCAATCAGATTTTATTGTTCTTAAGCAAATGGAGACAGTTGGCTCTTGGCAGAAAAGCTTTTTCATCTTTGAAAATAATACGATTAAGATTTTCGATCTTGTTAATCAGTTGATCAGCTCCATTAATTAACCATGTTATTATTGTTATTATTATAATTGTTCTTGTCATGGTAGCGGGGAATGAGTCCTGAGTCTCATACATGCTAGACAATCTGCTCACAGATGATTTTTAAATGAGGAAGATGTTTTTTGAATAGGTGTGCATCTTTCTTTTTTTCTGTTTTTCTTTTTAACTTTTTAAAATTTAAATTTAATAAGATTATTTCTTCTTTTTGTTCTACCAGTACAGGGGCTTGAACTCAGGGAGTCAAACTCTCTCACTTAGTTTTTTTTTCACACAAGGCTGGTGCTTTCCCACTTGAGCTATACCTCCAGTTCCATCTTTTTGCTGGTTAATTGAAAATAAGAAGCTTACATACTTGGCCATCCAAGGTGGCTTCATACTAGAATCCCTTAGTCTCAGACTCTTGAGTAGGTTACAGGTATGAGCCTCTGGCACCTGGCTAAATTATCTTTAAATAGTTGTACAGAGAGGTTTCAATTCAACATGTCAGTTTAGGTGTACAGTGCATCTTGATCAATGTCACCCCTTCCATCATTCTCCCCCAGGTATGCATCTTTCTGAACAGATGTTTGCCTTGCAGAAATGCCCTGTGTTTACTATATTGGTCTACTCAGACATTACAAATGGTTGTTTCTGTGTCCTCAGCATTAATTTTAATGATTGTACTCTTACTACTATGATTAACTAATCATATTTATATTTACTCAAATGCCTAGGATTAATATATTTTAAAAGATATAATTTGAACTTCCATCCTGCCTTGTTGGATTCATCAGCTTTTCACAAGTGCCATACTAGCACTTGACTGATTTGGAAGGCTGGAGATAAAATCCTGCATACATGTTTTAGAACTGTGGTCTTACCATAATCACAGAGTTTAATTCCTGTTTGACTGTTTGTCATGAGAGGGGTTTATTTGCCATCATTAGAGAAATTAGTCTGTATAACACTTCCGATAGTGAGGGATGCAGTTATTGTGTTGCCTGGATCATCACAGCAGTATTTAAGTACTTCCAGTGGTAAGGAGCCTTGTGTTTGTTGTAGGTGTCTTAAGAGCATCTGTTTTGTGCTTCCCTGAACTAACTAGTTGGGGAAAGAGTGGGAAAGAGATGGTGTACTTTCTGGGTAAAATATTTAGCTACCCTACAGTAGTTGCATTGTGTCTTGATCTTTTTTCTTTTCTTTTTTTTTTTTTCATCTTGGTAGAATTATACTGTAACTAATTGAATCCATTGATCACTGTCTTGTTTTTTTCCCATCTTCTTCTCAGAGGATTCATTTCATAGGGGTCTATACATCAGTCATGAAAATGGCTACAGAGGCGTTACCAAGACTGGTAATAAAGGTAATTTAACCTAGAATAATATTTTTAAGGACAGAACACTGTAAGTGTCCTTTACTTGGTGAGAGTTAACTTCTTAATTAGGCCATGTTGGAAGTTAAATCAAATATGACACTGACCAGAAGTTTTAGAGAGTGAGAGAAAAGAGAGAAGAGAGACAGAAAGAAAGAGAGAGAGGAGGGAAGGAGCCAGAGAGAGAGACAGAGAACTGGAGAGAAATGAGAGAGAGAGAGAGAGAGAAACAAAGAGAGGAACAAGCATTGACATTGGATTTAATTGATCTGGTTTCTAGGTGTGGTTATGCCAGTGTATTTCAAACTAATATATAGAGGGGTTTACTTGCCATTATTAGACAAGTTTGTCTGTGTAACACGTGGGGTATGAGTCAACAGAGACCTTGTTCAGCGGTTGATTCTGATCCAAGAGGGTGGTGGTGGGGCCTGGCAGTCTACATTTTCTTACAAGCTCACTGGGAAGTCCTGGCTGTAGGGTCTGAGCCCACAGGTAACCAGTTAACTGGCTATCCCACTTACCTTACTTTATGGCTTTGGATATGTCCTTTGACATCTCTGTACCTCATTTTTCTAATCTCTAACATTGAGCTGTTGATCTTTGCTTTGCCTGCCTCACCAAGTTGTTTTGAGAATAAAATTAGACGACATAAATGAAATTTTTAAATGCTATGTAATTGTAAGGACAGCAAGGGTCTCTGTTTATAGATAAAGACATTCCTCAAATGCCTCTCATGGAATCAGTGGGAGCTGTGGTATGATGGGAAGTGCCCTGACCTGGGGAGGCAGGAGAGAAGGCTTGAAATCCCTGCCTCCTTCCCCATCCCCCAGCACCTCTTCCCTGATTTTGGCCAAAACATAGTTCCCAATGGGACAAGCCTCATGTTTAAAATAAAGGCATGGCCAGAAACAATCCTTCTCAAAATGTGAGGGCAAGACCAAAATCAGTAGCATGTTTAAGAAATTCCCAGTCCCTTTCTAGACATGGTGAACCAGAAACTGAAGAGAGGACCAGAAATCTGCTTTTCAATGAGCTCTTTAGGTGTCTCCTTTTTGAGAAGCACATCGGAGTGTCATCAGATATAAGTGGGAATTGTATTGCATTGAGCACATACAAGGGGGTGCTGAGCAAGGGACAGTGGAGAGGGCAGGTTGTGGGGGGGTGGGTTGAGGAGCAGTCAATATGCCATCCCCTTTACAGAACTGAGATGACACCTGCATTGAGCTTCATCTTTCTTGCTTTGGGGCTGCCTCAGTGACCTGTGAAAACTGACAAATGTAGGTGACACTGCGAAGGTTTTTTCCGTTTTCTTCCTTGTCCTGCTCCTTGGTGGCTGTCTTCACGATGCAATACCAGCTCACATTTCTCAGTTTCCAATGGCTTTCTCCAAGATTATCATAGTCTCTTGGCATTGGTGTGAGGTGAGGGGAACTGAGAGAGTAAAATGCATGCTTGTCCTTTATCTGTTTATGTTTATACTTTATAAACCCTCAATTTTGTTTTCTACTTTTAAATTGGCAATACATCTAAACATTAGAAAAAATCATGGCTACTTTTCTATTGGCTACTTGCATTTTTTTTTTTTTTTTTTTTTTGGTCATGTTGCTTGAACTCTGGGCCTGGGCGCTGTCCCTCAGCTCTTCAGCTCAAGGCTAAAACTCTACCACTTGAGCCACAGCGCCACTTCCGGCTTTTTCTGCATATGTGGTGCTAAGAAATCGGACCCAGGGCCTTATGCATGCAAGGCAAGCACTCTACCACTGAGCCACCTTTCCAGCCCTTGGATTTTTAAAAAAATCAAGTTTAATCCCTAACGTGCATGGTCTTTATGCACAGAAGAGACCCTCTGTGTAGTCCTATCACTTTTATTCTTCATTTAAATCTGAGATTTTTATTCTGGAACAGCAAATAAAGCCATAGTTGATAGTTGCTTGAGTCTGGAAAGTAGAAATAAGCAAGAGGTGTAAGCTGGCTGATAAATGGGTATGGACGACATGAGTATTCTGTCCAGGGCTTGGATAGAAGCTTTCCTTTCTCTGCACACACATGCAGACATACACATACACATTTATATGTGCATATACACATATCCTGTATAGTTATATTTTTAAATCATTCCTTGAGTGTTCATTGCATTGGAATATTTAGTAATAACTTGTGTTCTTAATGAGATCTTCAGGAAAAGCTTCAGTTTTGTTTCTGCATATAATAGCATTAATAACCAATTAGGTACAAGATTTCTCTCCATATTTGAGTTACTATAGAAAACAAGTAGTCTTTAGAGTGGCAATGAAGCAGTTTTGCAAATTGATAGTCATGGATATCTGCAGTTTTGAACAACCTTATAGATCATCTTATCTAGTGATTTCAAGTAGTCATTAGACAGGAATCTTTTACTCAGAGCCAAATTCAGAGAGAAGCCACATCCAGACGTGTGTGTGTGTGTGTGTGTGTGTGTGTGTGTGTGTGTATTCAGGTATATTTAAGCTAGGAAAATGGAAATATCGTACCCCTGTCAAATGTACTCTCTCCCAGAAGAAGCCCCAGTGGGAAGAGATCCTGGGGCAAAAAGTTCTCTGGGAAATTGGCCCTTTGTTGATCTTAGGCAGGTGCTGTAGGCCTGGAACCTGGTATTTGGAGTAAACTCCTGAGGTGCTAAGCAGGAGCTGACCACATTTAGAGGAGTAAGACCCTAGAGACCTATGAGGATAGTTTGAAAATTCTTTCATTTTTCGGAAATGGGAAAGACTCAGTAAAGTGTTAGATAGGGTTTTCTGAGTCCTGGCAAACTTCATCTCTTCTGTCCCCTAGCACCAGGTTCTGTGGCTCTGCCAACATCCTGCCCACACTTAGGTTACCACGATAGCCGAGGATGGCACCTTTCCTTCCTGTCTGTTATCTGCTCCAGGGAATGACTGTATTTCGAGTTAGCTTCCATTTGGGGTGGAACATTCTGGTTAGCCAGTGAGGCTGCATCCGATAGTCTCCATGTGGCTAGCACAGCAGAATAGAGAAGTAGTTTTACCCCCACCCCAGTGGAATCCATAAAACTCTTTCAGCCGTCCCCCCCCACACCTTTTTTGCATGCTGTCTAGTGTTTGCAAATGGGAAGTGGCTGAGGAAGAACACAGTGAAAGTTTATATAAAATATTTATACCCTAAAGATCTTTTATCTTGTGTCATTCAAGAGATAGAGAAGTGAAAAATGTATTGAGAGTACATTATCAAGAGTACATTATAAATTTAAATCTCAGATTGAATACTACCAGCTGCTAATGCGTGGAGCTTTGGAAATGAGTCACTTCTGAATCTCAAGAATTTACTGTATCAGGTCAGTTACACTTAAGAAGGAAGTGCCATTTGGAAAGAAAAATCCTATACTTGAATACAGACTTACATTAATGAGCATTAAAAATCAAACCTTCGATGTAACATTCATGTTAGAATACAGGTACCTAGGAATAAGATGTAGGAATTGAGACGTTTTATGAAACGTTTATCCAAAAAAAAAATCAGGTGGTTTGGTCTTGTAAAGTGGTAATATGTACTTGAGAAATAAGACATAGATTAAAATTCTATATCTGCTGCTTGTTAGCTGTGTGATTTAAAAAAAAATCTGTTCCTTCTTTGAGACTTATTTTATTTTCAAGGTAAAAGTAAGAGACTTTTAGAAAAGGGATTCAGGAAGTAGAGGTGTGGCTCAGTGGTAAAGTGCCAACCTTGAGTGAAAAAAAAAACCACAAATGAGTGCACAAGGCCCTGAGTTCAAGCCTCAGGAGAGGTGAAAATAAACAAACAAATAAATAAAAATGGGTTTGATGCTATAGTTATTGTGCAATGCCTAGAATTTCTGTCCTAGTCAGAGGTGGCTATTTTTAGCATTATTACCACCATCATATTGTCTTTGGCTTATGAGAATGGCATTATACTTTGGTGATGTGGAATCTTGCCTCTTTCTGGATAAATAGGATGTGGAGGCAAAACTGAACCTTCTGTGCCTGTGAAAAAGTCTGCAGCCAGAAAATACACTTTTATAAGCAAGAACATGGCTGTCTATGATGCAGGATATCTGGATTCTAACAAGCAGAAAATAAAATATTTCATTGTGTACAATGGTGCTTTGTTTTTGTAGTATATAATATGTATTTTTGTTACTGCAGCCTCAAATTCGTGCTCTAAGCAACTGCACTGGTAACTACAGGAGTAGCATCGGCTGTTGACATTGTATGTCTTTCTACATCCTTTATCTCTCACCATTTGAGACTGTGGGAAAACCTGGTTACCAGTGTTTTTGTTTTCCCCAAAGAATCTGTATCTGGATTTATGTCTGTCTGTCTGTCTGTCTGTATAAATATGTGCTAGTATTGGGGCTTGAACTCAAGGACTGCATGCTGTTCCTTAGCTTTTTTATTCAAGACTAGAGAAATCTCTCACTTGTGCCACATCTCCACTTCCAGATTTTTGCTGGTTAATTGGAGCTAAGGGACTTTTCTTGCCCTTGGCTGGCTTCAAACTGCAGTCTTCACATCTCAGCCTCCTGTAGCTAGAATTGCCATCAGCACCCAACAGAATTACATATTTTTATTAGAAGCATAGAATGTCTTAAATAATTGCATCCTGAGAGTGTTGTTGACTTTTCGAAACGAAAATCTTGGTTTATCAATAGTTTAAACAAAGATTTATTTTTCTTGCTTAACAGTGAATTCAGATGTACTAGTTGGCGTTGTTGTACTTAACTAATAGCACCAAGAATTCAGACACTTTTTAGTTTTTCTCTTCTGACATTCTTTATTTCTCAACTCTTTTCATGCATGCCATTTTGTGGTCACCATATATATATATATATATATATATATTTAAGGCAGGATAATGGGGGTGAGGGAGATGGTTTGGAGTAGCCTTCTTTGATCCATTTAATCAGGAAAGTAAAAACTTTTCCAGAAATGTCACAGGAGACATACCCTTACGATTTACTGGCAGAACCTGGGTCATTGTGGCTGGAATGCTGTTGCAGTTTCTGAAAGGGAATTTGGGAACTATCCCACTAGTCTCTGTAGTGGGAGCCAGTAGGGAGGTTATAGATGGTTGTTATGCTTCCTGGTGAACAGTCTCTTGTCTGTCCTAGCAACTAACTCAGTGTGACTCCCAGCTGCAGGCCTGAAGACTTCACAACCTTTAAATATATGTCCCAGGTCTCTATTTCAGCATTGTAAAGTAAAAATATTATTAGGGCAGGAGGGGAGAAGAAGAGACCGGAATTAATATTGAAAAATATATTCACATTATGTAGATAGATTATTGCAAGCAATTTACAAGCTATTGAGAAAGCATTATATAAATTTATTTCTTGGGGAAACATTATTTACAGTTACAGAAGAGAAGTTATAAAATAAAATAGCATTTAATACTTTTTATTAGGGTTACATTATAATATCTAAATTACATCTAATATTTAAATTACAATATAATATCTAAATATATATGTAATTTAACTGGACAAACTACACTTTTCACTAATTTCTTATTCTAAAATCAATGTATGCTTTGTTTTTCTTTTGGTCGGTCGTGGGTCTTGAACTCTGGGCCTGGGTACTATCCCTCAGCTCTTCAGCTCAAGGTGAGTGCTCTACCACTTGAGCCACAGTGCCACTTCCGGTTCTCTGGTGGTTAATTGGAGATAAGAGTTTCACAGACTTTGCTGTCCGGGCTGGCTTTGAACCATGATCCTCAGATCTCAGCCTCCTAAGTAGCTAGGATTACAGATGTGAGCCATAGAAGCTCGGCTAATGTATGCTTCTTAAAAACATTTTTATTAGCATATCCTTGGTGTATATTTTTATATAGTGTACCTTGATCAAACTCACTCCATTAATCATTTTCTCTCATCTTTCCCTCTTTCTTAAAACAATTTCAACCTTCTATTTTTATGTGTATAAAACGTATTTTATGTTTTATGAGTCATTGTCATCTGATTCCTCTAACCTCTGTTGTAAAGAAATCTTTTCTGTTTTATCTGTACATTTATCTCAGACACTATGAAATCCTGTGAAATGCTTTACACAAGCAGCCATTTTATATACTTTGTTAATTAAACTCAAGAATTATGGATGTTTGAAGAACTCTTAATCACAGCTATGAATGCACTAAAGGGAAACCATATCTGTTTGACTCCAGTACACTGACTCGTGTATAATATTTTTGCTTACACCTTTTGGCAGCTTACTGCTGAGTTAGCTGGTCCTTTAATGTCCTTGACAAATTCCAAAGCCACCGTGTGTAGATAAATTGAGAGAATAGATTTTTGTCAGTTTGCTTGTGATCATTTCTTCCCAGGGTTATAAACTGGTGTTTTCATTTGTAGACGTTAATCAAAATCAGCTGCAGACAATCTGAAAGATGACTCTTCAGCATGACATGGAATACTGGGTTCAGGATCTGCCAGGTGATCACCTCCTGAGAAACCTTCACAATGGGATTCTAATATGTGATCTCTATGTCATGCTCAGTAAGGTGGTGAGCCATTCCTGGGACTTGAACTTGGGGCCTGGGCACTGTCTCTGAGCTTTTTTCCCCTCAAGGCTAGCACTCTTATCATTCTACTACTTCTCCTTCTTTTTGGTAGCTGATTGGAAGTAAGAGCCCCCCCCCCCGCTCCTTCCCGCCCCCCCGGACTTTTCTGTCTGGGCTGGCTACAGATTGTAATTCTTAGATCTCAGCCTCCTGAATAGCTAGGATTATAGACGTGAGCTACTGGTGCCCTGCTGTGTGAAAAATCCAAGGCAAAGAAAGTGTCTATCAAGGAAGCCTAAACTTAGAGAATCTTTTAGAATTATTTAAGGGAGTAAATAGATATGTGAGCCAGTCTACTTAGGACAGAAAAATAATAAAGGGATTGTCCAGGTGCTATGACAGAATCTACTTTAGAATTATAAAATTATTTCTTTCATTGGTAGGGGACTGTTTTAGAGACACAGGAAATAAACAATAGGAAATGTATTTGATAGGAAAATAGGAATGTATTTTATTTATTATATACCTGTAACTTGAGCCCTAGTATGGTAGATACGTGCAAATTATCTTTAATCTTCACAGAGATCTTACAAGTTAGGTCTTGTTCTCCTTGATTTCTTGGTGATAACATCAAGTCTCTGCACCAAGTGAGTTGCTTAAGGTGTATGGTCAGTACATTAGAGCTAAGTCTTGAACCCTGTGCCATCTATTTTTCCATACTCACTTTTTTGGTGGTGGCTTGTGCTTACTAGACAAGCACTTTACCACACGATCCACTTTTTATTTTCAGTTTGTTTTTCAGATCAGAGACTTGTGCTTTTCGCCCAGGGCCCAGCTTCAGACCACAATCCTATTTCTGCCTCCGATGTAGCTGAAATTACAGGCATGTGGTACCAGGCTGCCTTATTCTTTGAGATAGGCTTGTTAACTTTGCTATAATGGCACTGGAGTCACAATTCTCCCATTTCTGCCTCCTCTGTTGCTGGGACAACAAATATAAGCCCCTTTAGTCACTTTCAGAAGATCCCCTTACATTGGGCAAGTGAGAAGAAAACTCAGATGGACTTAGGTGTAGGTAAATATATGATAATGTACTTAGTGAAGAAGCAATCCAAATACTTACAGGATATGGACTCGTTGCTATTAATTACAACTCATGAAAAAGGCCTAGGAGTCACTGTCAAGGTTGTCCCTCTGCCTGATGCTTGGCTGGTCCCTAAAGACAGAATCCAAGAGTATTTATTGAGCTCTTACTTTGTGTGTATGTGTGTGGGGGGAGGGTGGTGGAAAGATAATGTTCTTGTACTTGAAGGACTTAGATCTTTTCCCATATGGCTTTTCTAATGTTTCTATAGTGAGAAAAGTGCTCCTGAAAACCTCTTAAGCAATACATCAATCTGTATATGGGGAGAGTAGATAAGAGTGTTCATTTAGGATTATGTACAGATTTGGAGTGGATTTTGGAAATGAAGACTACAAGTTAGGCTTCAGGATAGGCTTACTTTCCTCTAAAGGAGGCATTTTGCTTTGTAGAGTCATTATGTTATTATTTCATAGCTATTAAATTTGCTATCTTGATGCTTGGTTATACACTGAAAGGAATGAAATATTTATTAAGGTTATATCACTGTTGAGTACAAAGGGAGACATGGAGTGATTTTTATGCTATGCTTTTTGGTAGCAGTGTTTCTGCTGGGTTGAATCAATGTCTGTAGATCTTATTGATTATAATTAAGTCAGTCTGCTTTGTCTCTAAGAATCTACATGGGTTTAAAAATCAACCCCTCATATATTCATTTGAAATAGTTTGAAAAAAGATCTTAGAAGGAGTAAAATATCTGCAGCTATGAATCCCGTTGTTATTTCTTTGCGTTGAAGCCACTGTTATTTCCCACAAAAACAATGGAAGGTTTTAGGTGTTAGAATTATTTCATTTTCTGGATATGCTTAGCAAAACCCCTAGCTCAGATCCTGAAGGTTATTTTAATTCCAGTATTGGATGCCGTCCACATGTACAGGTTTTGATGTATACTTAATAACATTATGAAGATTTTGCACTAGTTGCTACCTTCCTGTACTTTGATTAGATAAAGGACTATGGGAAGATTTAACAGGCCTGGGCTTTTGAGTGTAGTAATAGGGAATGTTGTAAAGCTTTTTATTGAAAGATTACAGTTATTTTATGTGTATATTTGAAGAAAGCTTGGCAAATACATTGATGTTAAATATGGAGGGCAATAATAGTCGTACATGTTTGTGGAATTAACCCATGAAGACACAGGAAAACAAAACCCTCAATCATGGAAATACCAATCGTAATCTCCTTAAAAACTAGAGCTTTTGTGGAAATGCAAGATCTGAAATAAATTTGCATTATTTTTTCAAAGTAACTAATTTCAGAGACACTTACTTGTGCATAAGTGGTCTCTTTTGTGTGCATATATACAGTAGGTATAAATTGAGCGATGTAGTTGAAAAGGTAATAGTTTTTGATGTGAAAAATACCGTAGTAAATTGCCCTTTTATTTTTATGATAGGCAAAGATGAAATAAAAGCAGAAGAATATTATTTAAACATTAACTGATATTAAATGTGCAGCTGGGAGAATCTTTTCTTAAAATCTCCCTAAAGAGTAGCTTAGTTGCCTAAACAAGAGACACAGGGAAGTATGGACACGAATATGTTCTTGTGACCTTGATTCTTGAGGATGCTCATGAAAATTTCTCCTGTTACATCGCTTAAGTATGACAGTGTTTGGGATATCTCAGGATTCTTTCATGCCTCTGTCTAGATGTTCTACATTTCTTTTCTAAGCACTGGAAATAGCCATCTTAGTTTTTCTATAAGCCCACACCTTTGATCATGGTTTTCTGAGAGCTGAATTATAAATGAGTGTTAAATATTTTTTATTTACTAGCTTATCCGCATTTTTATTTTTGCAACAAGAATTACTTCCTTTGCTTATGGAAGGCCCCAAGTTTGTTTAGAAAACAAAGCCTGTCATATCATAATTCATTTGGAGAGACGATGTAACCACATAAAACAGAAAGCAAACTTATGAAAGTTTGGCTCCTATACCAGGCCTTTGTGTTGGAGGCATCCCCTTGCTTCTTCAGCCTGAATTTCAAAGGCCACCTGCTCCAGCCTTTCCTGTAGACTCCTCAACTGAATGTAGAAAGAGGTCCATGACTTCTTGTGCAATTGCCTTGCTTGTTTGGTGATTGGCTTCTGTGTTCTTCTGCTTTGGGTTTTAGGTGGTGTACTTAGTAGCATTCAGTGGTTATTTACCAAAAGCCTGCTTTTTGCCACATGTTGTGTTAGTTACCTACTTACCAGAGAACCCAACAGGCTTAAAAAAGATTGCCTGTGATACCAGTAACCCCTTGGTCTTTTTATTCCCCAGCTTTATTAGACTTTTCAATGGGTAGAAATAGTCTTAGATTCCGAAAAGTCTGACATCTTACACACAGTAGTTGCACAGTAAATGTTTATGAGTCAAATTAGTTGACTAAATTGGCTTTTTATTGTTTGTGTCTGAATAACTAAGACTGACTTTTCTCTTAGAGACTTAAATAGAAGTAGTGTTATTTTACCCATTTTCAATGACACTGATTTTTTTGGGGGGGAGGGGAGGGATAGACGATATGTAAAGGAGGACTTCACCATGATTCCTATCATGTTGTATTTGAGGGCTGGTTATTTCTCTTAGAGGACATGGAAAGAATATAGGTATATTATATATATATATATATATATATATATATATGTATAGATATTGTATAGATATATACTGTATAGATCAATCAACCCAGATTTCATCTGACCCTGTAAAGTCAACTTGGACAATCTTACTCAGCTCATTGCAGGATCACACCTGCTGGAAACCCTCAGCAAGTTTCCAAAGGTATCCATGACTTGTGGTTTTACATGACTGAATCTCACACTTGTCTCTCTGAAGGATGCTCACATGCAGGTGCATGTGGTGACTTGGATTCACAGTACTTTCCAAGAACTTCCTCCTATGTAGACAAGGGTTAGGGAATGCCTTTGACCTTCAAGAAGCTGGAGGGTCTCTGGGCTTAACACTGTTAAAGTAGGCCCAGAAAACCATCCTACTAATAAAGTCCTTGTCACATGACTCACAGCCTACAGGCATTTGCCTGTACTTCAGCCAGTGTAGAGTTTCTGGATGCTTAGAACTGGAACTAGACCTGTTCTCTGGCCTGCAGTGTGCTCTCCCTCACCAGTACTTTCACCAACTATGTGACAAGTATGCCTATCAGTAAGTAGCCAACCTGTGTTCTTCATGGGCTGGAGCAGGAAGTATTTTTTTAGGTAGAAGATGGTCTGAGCTAACCAAAAATGAATGAATGCTCTCTTTAACAGCTAGATGCTTATCACAGAGCAGGGCCAGCATCACTGATGCAGCTCCTGCAAAGGTGTTTGGTGTTGATAAGCTTCTAAAGTAGCAGACTTTGTTTTTAAATAGTTACTGGATTTCCTTTCTGTTTTTTTTAAATTTAATTTAATTTTATTTGTGAACATACTGTACAGAGGGGTTACAATTACATGGGCAGGATAATGCGTACATTTCTTACCAAGCTTTGCAGCCTTCTCCTTTTGTTTACCCTTCTGTTTCATTTAACAAAAAAGATGTGATGGGAGAGACATTCTTTCATTTTCTCAATAGAAAAAGACATGAAGCTTTTAGGAAGTATTACCCAAGTGGCTAATGCACTGTTGGCCTTTGGTACAGTGTGTGTGTGTGTGTGTGTGTGTGTGTGTGTGTGTGTGTGTGTATGTTCCTATCTGTCCTATATGCCTATAATCATATGCACACATGACCATTTGGGTTCATAGTATAAGGCCTTAAAATGGATATCAGATTGGCTGTGTATCCTCCAAAGATTTATTTACCTTCTCAGTTTCTTTTATTTATTTTTCTTTTTTCAATTTCTTTTATTCTTAATCATTTTCTCAAATTCTCTTTATAATATTCTCCAAAACAGTTAAATCAAAGCAACTGTTGAGAATTTTTTTTTTTGTCAGTTGTGAACTCAGGGCCTGGGTGCTGTCACTGAGCCTCTGTGCTTAAGGATAGCACTCTACCACTTGAGCCACAGCACCACTTCTGGTTTCTGAAAAGTGGTTAATCAGAGATAAGAATCTCATGGGTACTTTTCTGCCCTGGCTGTCTTCAAACTGCAGTCCTCAGCTCTCAGCTTCCTGAACAGCTAGGATTATAGGTGCAGCCACCAATGCTCAGTTGTGGAGAAATTTTAAAATGCAGGCTAAGAAGTACAGAAGCCCAGCAAATGGAAATATGATCTACTTAATAAGACATTTCTTAGAGAAAAAATAAATTTGTTCTTTCTAGACTGACATTATTCCCCGGATTTTTATTTAAGCAAAATTAGAAAACATTTTGAAACTAAGTAACTGTAGTGCCTTTTCTTCTTGGGTTTTACCAAGTAAAGAGAAATAAATGTTATGTGCAATGTAGACTATATTGAATCTTTGTCAGAACATTGAATGTAGAATTGTGGAAGAGGACAAGTTCCTTATTTGGAAAGGTTTTGCTAGGTCTTCCTTAGAGAAATGAAGGAAATGGCCTACTGATCAGCTTGAAAAGGAACAAGAGACTTTACCTTTAGGGGCTGCCAAGCCTGCAGTGTTCTGCCTTTGTTGAGGAAAGGAGAAAACACAGAACAGGAGTGTGTGTGTGTGGTGTGTGTGTGTGTGTGTGTGTGTGTGTGTGTGTGTGTGTGTGTGTGTGTGTGTGCGCTTAATATCAACCTGCTATACCCTCAGGATCTGTAATGGAGACAGCAACATTTTGTCCATAACAGGGAGGGTGCATTTTCTAGAGGTTGATGCAAACTTAAGAGCTTGGTCACTGAGCACAGAGAGATTTCTGCAGTGATTCCAAAGTAGAATAAATACTGGGGAAGAATCCATAGGGCTCCCAGACTTCAACCTCCAGGGGAGAAAAGCAGTAATTTATGGATCTCTCTAGAAATTATGGTTGGGTTCTTTCCCCTTGCAACCCAGTCTTCCCTAGTCATGTGACCAGAATTCAATTATCAGCGCCATAAATAATCTTGTGAATGGAAGCAGTGTGTTTGGCAGTAGATTTCTGCTTCCTAAAGAGAAAGGAACTGTTAGAAGTTATTAGAAATAATGCTATACTAGACATGACTGAAGCATCCCAAAGAAAGTACATCCCAGAGAAAGTGGGCTTTAAATGAGTCAGATATATGTTAGTGACAGTGACACAAAGGTTTGATATTTTTTTAAACACACATTTAATGCAGTCTGTATTTAGAAGTTTATTTATAATTGGTTTTAGAATACAGCTAGCCTGTTGATGTACAAGAGTTGATGTTTTTGGTTCCATTAGCATCCTTGAAATATTTAACAAGAAGCTGACTTTAGTGTATGGGCTCTTCCAACCATATTGGATGATTTTTGTTAGCACAAGAAAGCTACCTACCCCTTTGTTTCTCCATCTTGCCTCCATTCTGGATGTTCTAGACTAGGGAAGGTCAGCATTTTATAGTCAGAGGTTGTATACCTTTGAAAATAGCCATTCCCTACCTATCTTCAGCTAGTTACGATTTATGTCCCAAAGGTAGCAGAGAGTGCTGATTTAATTCATTTTATAACCAATGTCCTTTCATAGGGGAGAGAAGCCTGGTAAAATTGTTTCAAGAATCAGAACATTTTTCTTGGTTATTTATAACATAACTTGACCCTCCAGCTATACAGGGCTTCGTTCAATTGAGAAAGGTCTATTGAATCCAAAAATAATAATCTTTTATATTTGTACAGTATTTGTAGATTTATAAGGAACTCTTTGCCTTCATTTTTTCTCATTTGACTTTCCTGACAACTCCATGAGGTAGAGAGGACAGCTATTGTTACCTCCAAATTACCCATGAGGAACCCGAATACCACATGCTTATGAATCCGGCTCCAAGTTTCACAATTGTTAAGTGGCTGCGACTGGAACCCCCTAGATTTTATGTTGGTCCAGAAACAGGTGCTCTTTGCACTGTGCCATTTTAGTACCCTTGTATACTTGCTGCTTATCTAGGAAAGAAAAGTTGTTGGCTTTGGGGGAGGAACATAGAAGTCAGATGGGAGAAATAGGTCCAAGACAGTTGCCCTGACTAATAAGATGAGAAACGATGAAGGTATTCAGTGGTGAGCCCTGGCCATCTGCCCTGTCTATTCACCAAGTGATGGTAGGATGGGAAAGTCACTTCTCCAAGCCTTAGATTTATCTGATGATGATAATCTGTAGTCTTCTTAGATGACCTACAGATCTATGATGAAGATGACACAGCAGTAATTTTAGGGAACAGTCCACCAGAAAATACACATTCTAGAAATGATTGGTATACCATTTATGTATATCCCTAGTAAATCTACCCTCAAGGGAACACAGATGGGTGATTTTGTTTTCGTCCAGCCAACTTTTCCAATTTCCCTTCATTTTCTTCTTCTTACCTCTTGAGAGAGGGCTGTGATGATGTTCCTGAAAGGAACTTCAGAGTTAGAGCCAATGAATACAGCTTTGCCCTTTCCATGTGTGTGGCCTTGGATAAGTGACATGCACTTCAGTTTCTGCTATGAACAGCTGGGATACACGTTGATATCTAAGCGGGTAATGAGGTAATGAATGTAAAGTCCACAGTGAAGTGACTGGAATTCAGTACCCTTCCAATTAATATTCCTTGGTGTTAGGAAAGGTGAATAGAGATAAGCAATTAGGGCAACGCTCATGGAAGAAGCAGATGGCTCTTGATTCAGGCATTTTTTGACTTAATACTATTTTATTATATTATTTTTCTGCTTCCTCTTTTTTTCTCATCTACCGTTCACCCCTAGATCTTAGGAGTCTCCTGGGAAGAGATGACTTAGAAAGTGATGGCATTTTTGTGGAAGGGAAGATCCATGACTGAGTGTTACAGAAGCCCTACCCTGGTCTGTTCCGAGCCTTCCTCAATTCTGAAGCACATGCACTCTCAGCAGGCCAGGGTCATTTGCAGAGCGGCTGGGGAAGCTTTTCCCAGGCAGCATTACTTGCTCTGAAAACTATACACACTTCACAAGGCAGATGGTTTCTTTTGCTTTCTATGTGGTCTAAAAATGAAATGGACTTTTAATGGAATGGGTTGGGGGAATTCCACACTCAATTATAAGTCCAATGCAAGGAGCAGATATATGGTGTACCACAGCTTTTAGAATTTTTTACTCCTGTTTTCCTCTGCCCTTAGAGCAGGGGAGGTAAGAAAGGAGGAAGGGAGTAAATGAAGCGGTTACCCTGTGGTCCAAAACTACTGAGTAGCCAGGTATCTGTCATTTGCATTGAAAACTGGGACAGAAAAGGAGCCTTCTTTCTTCCCATGTTTCCATATGGTGATATGGAAGGGAAAAGTGGTTCTAGAACCACCCAAGTTAAGTGCCTGAGGCAAAAGGATGGATGGACAGATCTTGACAAAGCTTGGGCCATGTTGGATGGAACTGAAGTCAGACTTTGAATTGTAATAGCTAGGATTTAATTGTAATAGCTAGGGTGACATTTTGGTGGGACCCAACAAAACAGGACTGTTTATTTCTTTTGGGAGTAACCTGACACACAGGGAGGAACATTGTGCCACGGAAACATGTTCATATTATGGTCTTGGTAGTGTGGCCAATGCACCTTAAAATTTGGTCTTTCAATAGGAAGACCAGTCCCAAGATCATTAGCAATTGTTGATTTTAAAATTGAGCTTTTTGGTGTTGATGACTAATATGTTTGCAATATTATGAGAAATGTATAACTACAGAAAGGAAAAACGTATTGGATATTGTTGTTTTCTATTACAATCAATTGTTGAGGAGGATAGTAGGGGGTATTTAGTTATGGTTTTTCTAAGTGTTTGTGATACCTTAGCCTTCTTTCCATCTGCAAAAAACACAAATGTTAAAAGTAACCCTATATTATAGGAAGCTTTTTTCTAGTAGCAGAGCTTATGCATAGGATTCTTATTTGTTGTCATAGGTCGTAGGTTGATGTAAGTCAATTATCTGTCTCTGGCTCTGTTCCTCTGTCTTTATCTCTCTTTCTCTCAACAGTACTGGAGTTGGAACTCAGAGCCTTGTACTTATTCAGGGCCTTGTCCTTGAACTCTGGAACTTAAGCCACACCTCTAGCCCTTTTTTATTTTGTTAGTTTTAGGATAGAATCTTGAGATTTTGGCCTGGAACTGGCTTCAGACCATGACCCTTCTACCTGTGTAGGTCTGAAGAGGGAGACAGGAGAGTGCCTAGCAAAATCTGTAGCAGCCACTGTTCTACCACAGCTGGAAGCACCACACAGCCAGAGAAAAAAGACTGAAAAGGCTCTTCTCTTTTTCTGGCACCATTTTTTTTTTCCTATTTTAAAATTTTGCCATTTTTGTTTTTGTAACTGTTACTACTTTAAATTGAGTCAGAACTCTGTAGGATAGGAGAGGGTAAATGAAGCAATGAATGATACAGTCTTAAAATCTCTTAATAGAACTAAGTTCTATCAGCTTCCTTCTTTTATCTCAGTAGATACTTTATAAGATCCAAAGCAATCTATCTTGATTCAGACAATTCCAGAAGATAAAATGTTTGGATGAGTGGATTTTCTCCCTTCTAATGGGTTTAACCTTTTTTTTTCATATAAAACATGTTGGTATGAAAATTCTTTTCTTATTTTAAGTGGCTAATATGTCATGTGTAGAAAGAAAAAAATATGAAGACATTAAAATTAGTGCTAATCTTGATATACAAGGAACTATATAAAATACAGGTTATTGTCTTCCTTTTTACAAAATAATTTTTTCTTTTTAGTCTATGGTTATGAATAATACTAGAATCATACTATAGTAAATATCCAAGAGATCTGTGTTTTGTTATGATTCTGTGCTTCGTTATCATGTTTGCTTGGTGAAAAACTGTAAATTCTCTGTAAGGAACTCTGGCAATAGAAGTAATATTTATCACCATTTTCTACCACATTTAGTATTGCATATTTATGAAAGAGAGACGAAAGAGTTAAGAGTTAATTTAAAAACAGCTTTAAGGTCTGGGAAGGTGGCTCAGTGGTAGAGTGCTTGCCTTGCATGCATGAGGCCCTGGGTTCAATTCCTCAGTACCACATAAGCAGAAAAAGCCAGAAGTGGTGCCGTGGCTCAAGTGGTAGAGCACTAGCCTTGAGCTGAAGAGCTGAGGGACAGTGACCAGGCCCAGAGTTCAGGCCCTACAACTGACAAAAAAACAAAAACAAAAACAAAAAAAGCAGCTTTAAACGTATATGACAGGTTGAATTATTATAATATCCTGCATTTGAAGTCATGATAGCATTATTGATAATAATCCTTATTCAAAAAATTACTAGTTGTGTAATATTTTATCTTTTACCTATTAGTGTTATATACTTATTTATTTGGGGATTTGAATTCAGGGCCTCACATTTGGCTAAGAAGATACTCACTTAAGCCATACCTCCAGCCCTTTTTGCTTGGTTAATTTTTAGATAAGGTGTCACACTCTCTGCTCAAGTTGGCTTTGGACTGTGATTCTCCTATCTGTGCCTCTCAAGTAGATGGGATCATAGTCATGAATACTATCATGACTAGTTTATTAGTTGAGATGGGGGTCTCACTAACTTCCTGGTCTGGTTTGAAACCACAGCATTCCCAATCTCTGCCTCTCATGTGATAGGAATATTGGTGTGAGTCACAGCACTTGGCTTTCATTAATTTGCCCAAGTATTGCAACTATTCTAAAGAAAGGAAAATTGAAAATGATGAAATGAACTCTGGAATATGTTAAGAGCCTCTGGAGTATTCTTAATCAACAAAAAAGGCCATTTTACATAGTATTTATAATAAGAACATTTTCTGTTCTGTGTATGTTTTGTGTACATATGTGTGTTCTGGAATGCCATGTGCTCTGTGTAAGTCCTGATCTTCAGCTCATCAGGCTCTTCTTTTCACAGCCTCTCTCCTCTACTTTGAATATGGACGAGCTTGGTAAACCTTTCCTCCTCTCGGTTCTGTAAGACCTTGACATTTTCGAACTTTATTTTTTTGTCTTTTGTCCCACGCAGTAGCCACTCTTGCAGATCAACCTTGGGAAGTTAGCATTCTTAATGAAGATCTATAGGAGACTTTATTCTGAGACAGTAAATCAGCTCTTTCAAGGCACCATTCATCTCTTCCTTCCAGCACATGAATTGGTGTATGGCACCTTATAAGAGCTCATTTATCTTACGTGGGTCTGCAGTTATTCCCTCTGCCCACTTCCCTAGATCACCAGAGATCAGGCAGAAACGTGGTGAAGTATGGCTTTGTGACCTCTGAGTTGCCAAGGTCAGCTCATTGACTTAACAGACAGGGAATACTGAGCACTGCCCGTGACTTTTAGGGTGATGTCACCCACAACGCCAACAGAGTAAGTGGTCAGAGCAGGGCAATTATACTTTGTTGGTTAAAGGTAGCCAGAGAGTCAACTAAGCAAATCAGAACCAAACAAAAAAATTTGAGAATTTTGAAGTGTTGAAAATTTTAATCTCAACATTTGTCTAAATCATATGATACCCTTTTTGACTTCACAATTAACTGGAGATTCTGTATTATGATGATGGTGAACTTGTATGTGTGTGTGTGTGTGTGTGGCACATGCATGTGTGTGCCAGTCCTGGGGCTTGAATCAAGGGACTGGGCATTGTTCCTTAGCTTTTTCACTGAAGGCTGATTCTGTATCACTTGAGCCACCTCCACTTCTGGCTTTTTTGGTGGTTAATTGGAGATAAGGGTTTCATGGCCTTTTCTACCTTTTCTGGCTTTGAACCAGGATTTTCAGATCCCAGCCTCCTGAGTAGCTAGGATTACAAATGTAAGCCACAAGCACCTGACTGTTGGTGAACTTTTTTTTAGTAAGTGTTTGGGCCCTCTGCTGGGTGCTTTTACACATGCCCAATTTGTTTTTTACAATCCTACCAGGATGTAGGAGCTATTATTCCTTGTTCCTGTAGCAGAACTGATTATACCAAGATTAAATAACTTGTGAAAGCATGAATAACTGAAGGACAGAAACAAGTTTCGCTGCTAGCTGTCTGGCTTTTGGACTGTGGTGAGGCCACAGCTCTGTTGCAGTCATCCAGTTTTTAGAAAGACAGTGCAGTCGACGTACAACATACTGGTAAGCAAATGGAATGATGTGGAATTGTTGGTGTGAGGTTACACTTAGCAGTGGACACAAAGTCAGGCTTTCATTGCTAACAAAATGGATCCTCATTTGTTGTTATAGTTTGGGTCAACTAGACTTTTGAGACAAAGATTTGAGTGCAGTTGGTTTATTTGAGAGATGATACCAGGAAGTATGGTAAGGGAAGATATCAACTGAAGGGTGCTTAAATGAGCAAGATGACCAGTGAGAACAATCTGGATTGAGTCTCTCAGGGTTTACACCCCCGCCACCCCCAGCCTGCAGAGGGTACCTGAGAGCAGCCCTTGTGTCTCCTTGGTGTGAGTTGCTGCTTAAGTGTGTTTAGTCAAGGTCCTGCACTTTCATTTCCTCCTGGGGACAGGAGAGGCTCAGAGACTCAGGCCCTGTCCTTGCAATGGGAAAGTCTGTGCTTCCCAGCTGCAGGGGAACCTCTAGAGTACACTGATGGCCTTTCAGCTACTCTGCTTTTGAAGTTATTACCCATTCTAGTAAAGTCCCAGACATCAGAGACTGACAGCATTGTGAAGAAAGCAGGGGGAGACAGTGAAGATAGGATTAGTTTCAGGGGAGAAATATAGGATTTAGAATCAGACAATTGGGGATTTTGGTCCCAGTTTTGCCACAGATCAGCTATGTGTTAGGTAAAGTTTCCACATTATCAATTCCTCATCTGGAAAGTGGACATGGCTGCCCCCCAGGGTTCAGATGCAGTCCCTTCACACATGCCCAGGTGAGTTATAAGGCCTCATGAATTGTCTGGCTTCCACTGGCATTCCTGATTGCAGAATGTGCTGGGTTCTTGGGGGCAGTAGGACTGTGAGAACCGTCTTTGCCTTATGAGAAGCCCCTGGGAGTGTTGTTGTGACAGTCCAGGAAGCCTGTCCTCAAGTAGCCTGACACTGGAGGATGAGCAATTTCAAACTCAGCTAAAGTCCCTTTCCCTTGTCTGGTTGCTGGCCCCCAACGACTTGATCACTTCCTTCAGGCAGCAGGGTGGGTTGTATCTCTAGTAGCTCTCACAGGGTACAGAGTTATTTTCTACTGAAAGTTGGTTTGGACATATAAGAGATCAAGCATTGGTCTGCCTAAAGTTCCATTGGCCTTCAGAAGAGGCACCTAGAATTTTCATCTTTGTTAGCCTCAGTTAATTTTCTAACCAGATTTGCTGCCATAGGTGACTAATAACAAGTGAGTCAGAATTCTCTGTGATGATGTGAATTTGGCCCTCACCTAGGCAGGACCAGAAGCACAGAGCAAGGAGACAAGACCTGACTGCAACCCCATTCCCATCCAGGTCCTCGGTGAGGCCTGCTTTCCCTTTACCCGGCCTACCCTAGTTTAGCCTCTGGCTTGAACTCCATCACTCAAGAGGGAACATTAAAAAAAAAAAAAACAACCCACACCTCTGACTCATGCTTTGATTTTTGTGGCCTAAAGAGGCAAAGACGCCGTAAGGAGCTTTTAGGGGCCATCACTGTGGAGCCTCTTTATTGCCTAGCAAAAGCCTTAAATGATAATGGGAAACCTCACTATTGATTGGCTGACTCTTAATTCTTCCTCTTTGGGTTTCAGAGTAGAAGTGATGGTCTAGAATATTTATATTACTCACTGGATATATTAAATTAAACATATGAAAGTCCTACAGCCATTTAAGATGAGGTTGCGGCACTGGTGAATAGGACTTTATTACCAAAAAAGAGAACAGTAGCTTTTAGTTGTGGCTTAGCTGGAAAGTACATTGATGACAAGGATGGCTCAGCAGAGATCTGGGGATTCTCAAAGGGGACTCAGAGTGCGCTTTTTTGTTTAAAAGAAAAAAAGTTTGCCATGCCTTCCTTTATAAACCTCTAGATGTAGGGGTGTGATGAGATACTGTCACAAAGGCTGAACTTCTGTCTTGGTTGGTGGTAAGTCCCTCTAGCTAGAACTGTTGGGCACTTGGGACCAGTGTTTTTAGTTGTGGAGCTGCTACCTCTCTGTAGGAGGTACAACTTCCCTTGTAGTATAGGATTTAAACCTTTGTTTCTCTCATTCATCATAACCCCCCTGGAAGTTAGAGGGTGAGAATGGTTCGGATCCATGTGTGGGTTGCTTTATAAAGGCGCTGCAGTTTTATTATCAAGGGAGTCACTACTTAAGGATTTGAAAGATTTTGACCCCTGGATGGAAACAGGGCCCGAGGCAGTGAAATAGTTAATATGACTGCCTCCCTTACAGGTTTCCCCAGATATGCTTACTTGCTGTACAATGGATAATTGTCAGCTCTTGTTGTGCAGATGCTGTTGCAGATGGAGTCCTGTACCTGCATGCATAGCAAATGAATTAGACTGGCAATCCCCTTTATAAAGCATAAATATGTAATTTGTTCAGCTGTTGTAATTAAATATGTATGTGTGAAACAGCCACCATTCAGGTCATTAATGATGCGCCATGCCAAATTAGAGCTTACAGACAGTAATGTACATTGTGGTACAATGAGCGGATTGCAAATAACATAGCTAAGCCTTTCCTGTTAGAGAGATGCGTTTAGCAGCTTTAAATGGAATATTTCCATTTATAACATCATTTTTATGTATATTTTTTGCGTTTTTTTCTTTAAAAAAATTTTAATATATATTTTTTATTGTAAAGATACTGTGCATAGGGGTTACAGTTACATGAATAAGGTAATGAGTACATTTCCTATCCAGCATTGTTACCCCCTCCATCATTTTTATTTAGAAGGTACATTTTTGTGGTGTTGCTCTTCATTGTGCAGGTCTATAAGATGGAATTAGCTTCATCACCAGTTTAGTTTTATTGTTTTAACAGTTTATCGTACAAATGCCACAGACGTTATTAAACAGGCTGCTGGGTGATAAGTCTTAAGTATCTACTTAAATATAAAGTGGCAGTTACTTCTGTTTTTCTACATGATTATGATAGAATGGATGTATCATTGCACCTTGGGATGTCTTATTTCATTACATTAAAAAAAAAGAAACCTCATAATTTTTCAATGCTATTCCCCACTGATAAAGATTTTTATTTCCATAGAAATTGGGCTGAGAAAAATGCAGTTATCAAAAATATAAACAAAAGTGGTAAATTTGCCTCCTGTACTTTTAATTCCCAATGTAAATCCAAAAAATTTTCTAAGGAAAGAGTTGGCCATGGGTCAGAATGATTGTATTTTAAACTTGAAGACTGAAGAGTTTATGAAGTAATGCACTTGGGAAAATTATTGCCCTGTCCTCTTTTCCCCCTTGGTTTCAGGTTACAGTCTTTTAAAGGTCCTGAAACTGAAATTTAAGTGTATTAAAACTATTTTTACTTTAAATTCTTTCTGCATTTGTATTATTGCCTACAGACAATCTATTTTTAACACACATGTTGTTTTGACGGTTCATACTAAGACTACAAGAGCTAGCCATCTTGACCTTTCTGTCCACCAGGGCAGCAGGAGGAAGCCGCTCAGAGTTAATTCTGTCTTGTTCACAGCTGGGAACAGAACATTCCTCTGTGATCCCTTTGCACATGATTCGCTGGGAGCTCTTGGAAGCTGGACTTTATACTCTAAGTCCTGAGCCTCTGAGGTCCAAACTTAAGAGGCATACATTTAGTTAAGAATTAGATAACTTGAGTGTCGGTCTTAAAAAGTTTCATGAGCAGTGGAAAATAAAACTACTTGATACATGATTTTAGTTTTGTCACACATTCAAAGTTAAAATTTTCCTTAAGCCTAGGATTAATCAAGATTTGGGATCTTGAGGAATTTTCAAAGTTCACACTTTAAGTTGTATAGAGATGTTTGATCTTTATTTTCAACAAACAGTAAATGTTTCAATTAAGTAAATGTGTATTTTATTTGAAACAGATAAAAACATAAATTATTATATAAAATTACTTAACAGGAGTTATTATCTTCACATTCCTTGTTCTTTGGTCCCATTTTCTGTATAACTTTTTGGTTCAGCTAAACAGATATTTCAGCTACAGCATTAACAAAAAGTTCAATTCATGCTTTCCATTTTTTTCTTTTTTATTATCTTTAAATAGTTGTACAAAAGGGTTTTGATTCACCCTGTCAGTTTATGAGTACAATGCATCTTGATCAATGTCACTTCTTTCTAGATAACAATGATAAAAAAAATACTATGACTTACCTTGATTGTATTCAAACTCTTACATCATACTAAGCTACCTGCTTAGCATTAAATATATACTCATAACTTTTCAGAGATTTTCTTCAAGATCCCTTTTATCATTCAATTCCCTTATTTTTCCTAAAGATCTTATTCTTTAATGCCTATATTCCTCTATTACTATCTATTTCAAACCATAATACTGAAAAAAAATAGCACAAGGCATATTTTGGTTTTGGAAGAGAGAATTTGAAGAGTATGTGACTTTATTTAAAGTATCTTATCAAGGCATGGTGGCTCACACCTATAATCCCAGCACTTGGAAAGCTGAGGCACAAGGATCTCAAATTCACGGCCAGCCAGAGCTACACAGTGAGTTGCAAGAGCACTAGACTAGCTTGCTCAATACCCTAGGATCAGTTCCCAGCAGGGCAAAAATACACTAAACTCCAAAACCCCCACTAAATTAACAGTCACCTACTAGTGATTACTGTTTTGTATGTGTGTCAGACCTGGGGCTTGAACTTAGGGCCTGAACACACTGTCCCTTAGCTTTTTTGCCCCAGGTTAGTGCTCTACCACTTGAGCCACAGGTCCATTTCTGTCTTTTTAGTGGTTAATTGGTGATAAGAGTCTTATGAACTTTGCTGCCTGGGCTGGTTTCGGGTCTCAGCCTTCTGAGTAGCTAGAATTACATATGTGAACCACCAATACCCAGCTAGTGATTAGTTCCTTTCCTAGTAGGGCTTTCAAAGGATGTGTATCAAATGATGAATGAGAAAATTCACTTGTAGCATTCTTTTAGGGCTGGGAATCGGGAGATGTGCAGGAAATCCCATGCCTGAGAAAGCGGGGACATACAAAAAGCTCACAGATCCTAAGTAACTTTCTGGAGGACCCACTTGGTTATTTTGTTGTTGCTCTTGTTTTGTTATTGCAGTCATGATAACACTTAACGCGTCCTGGTCTGAGCTCATTTGGACTCCTGGCTCTGGGGAAACACTTGTGAAACCATCAGTATGTCTCTTGGTCATATATTAACTGTGGCAAGGCTGTGCATTAAAGACCACAACCATTACTGAAAGGGTGGGAACACCCCAGTGGCCAGTGGCTAGTGGCCAGGTGCTTTATGATAACACCACAGACAGGGCCCAGGCCAATCCGATGCCATCTTTGGCTGGCAGTTGTTCCTCTGGCCACCACGGCAGTAAACACTTTCCCTTGGATGTTGGTTTTCTGTTGTGTCTGGCAGCCACACAGGGGCTGCTTGAACTTTAGCCAGAGCCAAATATTTATACATCCGAGTGTGCAGTGTTCAACTGGTCAGGCCTGAGAGGCAGAGAAAGAGAGAGAGAGAGGAGAGGATACATCTGTATTCCCCCCACACCCCCCTCTCCTTCCTTCCCACCGAGGCCTGGAGAGGCAGCACCAACATGGAGGTCGTCTGGGCCGCAGGCTTCTTGTGTTTCCGTCCCCCGTGGACACACGTGGCGAGGGGAGCTGTGCTCTCCAGGGGGAGGAGGAGGACATCCTTTCCCGCCGTTTCTGTCTGGCTGCTTGCATTCCCCTTGGAAAGTTGACAGTTAATACATTTTTTCCCTCCCCACCCTGGAACTCTGTCAAGCTTTTGACAAGAGCCGAGCTGTGAAATTGAGCCGGAGAAGCCAAGTCGCGAGAAATCTGTTTCTACTCAAGCCCGGGAAGGTTTATTCACACACACCCCAAACAACACAAAACACAAACAAGGACCCCGAGGTGCGGAGCGGGCAGCGGGGAGGGGTCGGCAGCAGGGAAGGAGAGGGAGGACTAGGCCCCGGCTGAGCTGGGCTGGCCGCGGCGGCGGTGGTGGTGGTGGTGGTGGAGTCGCTTGGCCGCCATCTTAAGGAGCCGTTGAAGGGCGACGTCCGGACGTTCCTTACATGGCGGCTGTATTTACCCGGCCGCAGCCAATCAGGGCTGGCCGTCGGGATCACGTGACGCGCCACGAGGGCATGCACAGCCGCTTCCTGGGTTCTGCAAGGAAAAAAAAACCACACACACACACACACACACAACAAAAACCCACCCCCGAGCCACCTCCAGCGAGCGCTTTACCTTGTGCTGCATGCCAAATGTTCCTGCAGAATGTGTCTCGCACACTGGCATGTGTCCATAAAGTTATTTTAGTAGGTAGGGGAGAAAAAAAAAAAAGTCTCTGAGCACTTGAGCTTTGTGCATTCTTTATGTAAAATGGATTTCCCTTCTTGGCCAGAGGCCAAGGGTACAGCACACTGGCTGGGTGAGAAGAGAGCTTCTCTGCACAGAAACTGGTGGACCGACACACTCTAATTTTTTGGCTTCTGACCAAACAAGCGAGAAGGATGCCAAAATTCAACAAAATAACACATTATTGTGTGATAGGAGCTGGGCTCCAAGAGAGCAGGAACGCAGAGGAACTCCATGCTGGCCCTTTAAAAGAAAAAAAAAAAAGGCATTGTCACTTTAGGGAGCTTTCTTAGGGAAAGGAGAGGAAAATGGCCAAATGCAACCTAGTACAAAAGGTAGAATGTGCACATAAACCCGAAGGAAGGAGTGGAAAGAAAACAGAGGAGTATACAATTACTTTCATGAACTTTTCCCTAGACATAACACTCAGTTCTCGGACTTGACTTCACTTGGACTCTTATTTTAACCCTGCAGGCTCCATCTGTGTGTCCTAGCTGAAAGCTGGAGGGGAGGACTTAGCATTAACATGGGAATGAATGTGCCCTTTAACTCCTTTAACGATGATTTGAAAATTGAATGGGAGCTGCCGACTTCAAATGTGGAAGACTGTTAGGAGACTTACTAGAGTAACGGGGAACTTTGTAATTTTACATGTTTTTATCATGTCTTGACTTCCTGACAACGGACTTTTTAAGTGAGTGAAGCCTGCTGTTCATTGTTTGGTGTGACATCAGCATGCCATGGAAATCCTCTATACCTCAGTTTACACAAATGGGCCATGAGGACATTTAAAAAGACAGTGAAAAGGTATTTGTGGTGGATCACACATATAATCTTACCACTTTCAGAGGCAGTGATCAGGAGGATCACAGTTGGAGGCCAGAGGCAGAGATCAGGAGGATCACAGTTAGAGGCTAGCCTAAGCAAAAAGTATAAGACTGTATTTGAAAAATAAACTACAGAAAAGGGCTGGAAGCATGGCTCAGTGTTAGAATATCTGCCTAGGAAGTTTGAGGCACTGAGTTAAAATCCCAGTATAAATCACTGGTGCCCAGCCTATAGGTAGGTTACTCTTGCCTTTTTCTTCTTAGAACAAATAGCTCTCGGTGGTGGAATAGTCTACCTAGGATTGACATTCCTAGTTGTGTTTTTCATAGTATTTGTAACCATCTGAAGTGTACTTCTTCATTTATTTCATTACTATATGTATTTATTCATTTATTACTCTTTTCCTCTAAAGTGCAAACTACAAGGATAGGAAATCATAACTACTCTCTTTTCACTTTTATTTGTGTGATATCTAATCACTTTGGGAATGAGATTAAAATGTGGGACAAGTTAGCATACTCCAAAAGCCCTCATTTACTACAGAATTTTCTAAATAGTCCTATAGCTTGTTACCAATACTCAGAAGACTGGTAATACTATGTTTAGATAAACTAATTTCTTCCATTCTTCTTTGAAAGAGCACATTGATTCCAAGAGGAGGAAGTCATGGACTGTCAGTGTGTCTGTACTTGAGTCTGACATTGATGAGTCATGGGCACTACAATAGGTGATTCAGCCATGCTCAGCCTCAGTTTTTTCATCTGCAAAGTGGAATTTGAGCATAGTTCCTACATTACGAATTATTATAAAGCTGAAATCTGATTTCATATTGCAAAATTCTTATGACTGAAATGGTCACCACTGCTGTTCATTAATGATGGGCTGGCCCAGTACTAGACAGTGGAAAAACAACTATAGCAGTCCTTTCCAATAAATTTTAAATCGTTCAACTAGTGGGAGACATTGATATAAAGAAGTGAGCTACCTACCATACACCAGTGCCAAGAGTTCTAATGACACGGGAACAGAACATTAAAGAATACAAAAGAGGGAACAACTGCCTCATTTAGCACACTAGAAAGATGCTCTAGGGATAGAAGCATTTGAGTGAGATGAAGTTGTCTTTAGGTAAAATATGTTCCTCCAAAAAAATAAAATAATAGCAGCTAATACCTTTGTGATTCTTTTATTAGTGTAAGTATTTTGTATCTGCTGTTTCATTTAACCCTTGCAGCAATCCTATAAAGTAGTGCCTTGGTCATCCCTATTTCCTTGATAAGAAAACTAAGATAGTGAGAGGTGAATAACATGTACAAGGACCTGTAGCTATTAAATATTAGTGCTAGGTCTCTTATGTTGTTGCTGTTAGAAGACAGGCATTATATACTATGAAAGTAAAGTATAGATAGCATGCCCCGTTTTTATAGTATATGGAAGCGCCAGCAGGATTCAGTACAGGACCAACTTCTTCCCACCAGCCCTCATTGCCTTCTTGGTAAAATGTAAACTGTAATAGTAGCTGCTTACCTAATAGGGAAATTTGGGTAGTTAAATAAAATAATTCGGGTCAAGTGATGAGCATATTGCCATACAATAAACATTTAACAAATACTTGCCATAACAACAGTTACTATTGCTACTACTACTAATTAAGCAATGTTGAAATGAGATATGGGATCCTCATGGCTTATCTAAGCCTCTTATCCCTTAGCCTGGGCACTGGATATCCACCTGCAAAGAGCATGTTCCCAGCACTTAGAATGTCACATTCCTCATGTCTTCAGCATCATTCCTTAGCTACCTTACCAATTGCCATATCTGCTTGCTAATTTAAAAATTACTCCCCCTGACTTGTCTTTCAACTCAGAAATTGATGCATCTGCGAGGCCCTTTGTTTTCCTGGGGATGTGTAAGCTGGCATGGAGATGTGCTGCTTTTAGACTGCATTGCCGCCCACTCCCTCAGTGGTATCAGGAAGATCTGTTCCCTCCTGGCACAGACTCAGTGACACAGACTGGCTTGTCCTTCGTGGGTATTGGTCCACAGGAAAAGAGAAATCTTGATTGCCCACAATTTGCCTCTGAGTTTTCTCCCTGCTCATGATTAAAAATAGAAAATTAGCCTTGCACTGAGCTCACACATGTAGTCCTAACTGCTTAGGTGGTTGAGATTTTAAGATCACAGTGCTACACCAGCCCAGTCAGGAAAGCTGGCAAGACTCATATCCAGTTAACCACCAAAAAGCCAGAAGTGGAGAGATGGCTTAAGTGGTAGAGCGGTAGCTTTGAGCACAAAACCTAAGGAACAATGTCCAAACTCTTGAGTCTAAGCCCCAATAAGTAGAACAGAGGAAGAGAAAGAGAGAGCGAGAGAGAGAATATTAAAGTTGTCTCAGCCTTGCAGACGTCAGAAATGTGGCATCCTCATTTGAAAAAGGTGAGTGTTCTGTGCCTACTAAAACCCAGGGCTGGTCACCTCACCACCCAATGCTCTTGTCCCAGGTTGAGAAGCATCTAAGTGTGCATTGTTCTCTCTTTCCCCTTGTGGCTGGGAAGGGATATTTCTGTGTGGGGAGCCAGAGCCTGTCTCCTCTTGGCTTCTTCATGGGGAGTGGACTCTCTGTGCCCAGGGATGGTGGGTCTGGTTTGACAAGTTGGTGAACTGGAGCAAAATTAGCTTATCCCTGAAGTTTCCTTACATGACCGTTTGAAATCTAGATACTAGAGAAGGAAGAACATAGTTCCCCAGAGCACTCAGAGTTACGACATATAAATAACCCTGTGGGGCTGAACAAAAGCATCTATTGTGTGGTGTACTGCAGAACAAGATAACTACTGGGAACTAAGATCAGGACATGAGGGATTTCTTTTTATTTTTTATTGCTTGAAAATTTTTGTTTTCACTCTATGAGTTCTGCCTTTACTATTGGATCTTAGAACATGGTTACTTAATAATTTTAGTGCAGATCCTGGCTCGGCCACTCAAGATTTTAGGCAAATCGCTGTGCTATGTTGTTTGTTTGTTTGTTTGTTTTAATTTTTTTGGTCAGTCATGGGGCTTGAACTCTGGGCCTGGGCGCTGTCCCTGAGATCTTCAGCTCAAGACTAGAGCTCTACAACTTGAGCTACAGCGCCACTTCCTGTTTTCTGGTGGTTAATTGGAGATAAGAGTCTCATGGACTTTTCTGCCTGGGTTGGCTTTGAACTGCAATCCTCAGATCTCAGTCTCCTGAGTAGATAAGATTATAGGCATGTAATTACACCATGCTATATCATCGTCATCATCATCTTCTTCATCACCACCATTACCATTTAGGTGATACCTCTAAATCTAGGGTACCTATGGTAGAGAAACCTGTTCTTTCAAAGTGGTGATTAACCTGTCACTGTGTCTGAAAACTTCTTTCTTCAGTAGTTAGGGACAATTTTGACCAGCATTTTACTATTGACTGTTGTTTCCATACCAAATTATAACTTTTCCAAGTGACATTAATTGCTTCAGACCATATTAATTGGTACCTGAGTTGGTATTCAAAGCCCTATGTGTATAATTCCATTTAGGAATATTTCCCACTTGTAAAATATGAACAGTAAGATCTCTTCTACCAGCCTCATTGTGATAATGGCACATGCTACATGTAATAAATGGCCAACTTGATGTGTCTCAAAAATTTGGAAGCATATTGGGCTCTAGTGTCATGCCTGTAAATCCTAGCTGCTCAGGAGGCTGAAATCTAAGGATTATAGTTTAAAGCCATCCTGGGTAGGAAACTCCATAAGAGTTCTATCTCCAATTAACCACCAAAAATGCTGGAAGTGGAGCTGTGTGGCTTAAGTGGTAGAGTACTAGCCTTGAGCAATAAAGGTCAGAGACAGCGCCCAAGCCCTGAGTTCAAGCCCCAGGGCTGACATACACACAAAGGTGTCAGGCAGTCAGACTAATAAGGAACCAAACAGATAGCTGAGATCTCATCAAAATCTTGAGTCCAGAGGTACAGCAAGGTGAAGGTCAAGGATTAGGGTAGTCTTCTTGGATCTGGAGAAAGCAATAGCCTTGGTCAGTTGTGGGTTGGCTGAGAGCAGAGGAGACAGATTCTCAGAAGGCAAAGCAGACAAAAAGCAAGAGCCCTGAAGATTAGCATGTGGGTGGACTTGACCTTCAGACGGCTCTTCAGCTCTTGCTTTTTTACTTCGTGTCTAGTCTGTCTAGATAGCTCATAACTTAAGGAACTGTGTTACAGGTAGAGGGAAAGTTCCAGAGTATGGCCAAAAGATGTGCAATAGTTTGCTTCTTCAGTTTTAAATAAAAAGACCCTTAAGTCAGCGAACTCATGATCAGTGTTTTAGGAGTTTGCCTGTGATAAATAGACTTCCTGTCTTTTTATATCCAAGGAGGGATGGCTAATCAAACTACCACTTGTAGCCAATGGATGGATTGAGTTTGGAACATATTGAATTCTGGGAAATTTAGCCTACATTTATAGTGTTAAGAAAGGGCAAATGCCACATTGCTATTCTTGGTTACAATGCTAGTTCACTTTAATAATGTTGACAATACATCCATTTAATGAAATTAATTCTATTAAGTAATAATGGCATCTAGTAGCATTTGTTGGATATGCTGTATGGAGCAGATGGGCAATACTATCAATCAGTTATCTCATGTAACCCTCATACTGCTCCTTGAGTAAGATACTATTATTCTCCCTGTTTTACTGACTAATGACTGAGCAGATGACTCCAGAGGCCACACAGTCTTAGTACCATCAGAATAGGCTCCACTTCTGTAGCATTTGGGATTAATTCTTATCCAGCACTATGAACTTGGCGAATTCATATATTGGCCAGGTTATTTTTTCTGTGCTACCAGAATGTGAACTCCTTGAGATTGGTCATTTTCCCAAATAAGAATTAGGATTTGACCTTCTACATCCTTGGCTTCCCTATGATCTACTCCCCTCCCCACCCCACACTCCTCCTTTATTCCTCACCCAGCTTCACCTCCCAACTCCAGGATTTTTATTACATCACAGATCCCTGTTTGGGCCCTTAGTAGCTTGACTCCCTGACTAACCCACGATCTCCCACATTTGAAAAGGCACCAAGTTGGCCCCTTTTGACATATATCATGTGTTGTAACCCCACTCAGCCTGTCCTAGATATTACCAATCTCATTTTAAACAGACAAGGGTAAGGCAGGTAGGTAGCTAGTCTGCTTCAGGTGTCACAAAATTTATCATTGATATGTCCTGGGTTGCAATTGCTTATGTCCAACTTGGGACTTTCACTGAGACAAAATTACCAAAGATCACATTTTCTAACTTTCAAAGTTACAGTGATTTGAATCAGAGTATGTGGGAAGTCAAGGCTCAGGAACAAGAGAAGGACATATTTAAAAAGCAGACTCTACTTGGTGACCCTGGGCAGTGGGATTTAGTTACATGACTTAGACTTGGATTTCTAACAAGGACAAGCTACCTTTTCCCATCTCAGTCTTTGTATCACTCCCTTCCCACCCTTTTGTCTGTCTGGCTGGGTGTCCTTCTCTTCTTCCTTTCTCTCTTTTTTCTGTAAGCTCTAAACTTTTCTGGCAGCTTTTAAATTGGTGTTTTTATAGTCTTAATGGCTGATATTAATGAAAAGCCAACTTTATGCCAAAATTTTCCCAAGACCAGACATAGATTTTGACACTATACTCCATTAAAAGTAAAGTGGGAAAAAAGTGAGTTTTTTTTCCCCCTAAGCCAGGGAGGCCTATTTGTAAATTTCAAGCATGTTTTCTTAGTACTTCAGCTCAGTGTTACAATGCTTAGCTACATTAATCTGTTACTGGGTAACTTCAGAAAGAATGCTAGACCAAACCATTAGGTGATTGGTGATTCTCTCCTCCCTCCCTACCCCTTGAGCATTATTGAAATTTGACAACATTCTCATAGTCTCTGCTTTCTTTTTAAGGATTTGGCCACCAAAAATACCAGTAAGTAAAAGAAACCAAGAGAAACTAATGACCAAATGAATAGTAGCATTTAAACTCCTAAGTTGCTATGCTACAGGCTTCGCTGTGACCTGGGTGAATAAATGCTAACTGGGATTTGCTATCTGGAGATTCTGGGTTGCCTGTTCCACCGATTCAGGCTTGTTTGTTGGCTTCCTTCTTTTCCCAGCACCACTGATTTAGGTTCTGAGAATCAGCTTCCTCCCATTACAGGCTCCAATTCAATTAGTCAGGGGATACTGCTGAAGGTTTGAGGTGTGAGGAGAGTAGCTATATTGGAGAACCTTGCAGACAGTGTTGCGATGTGAATCGTCCAGGTTCTGATCCCCTCTCAAGCCAGTGACCCAGAGGCATTCACGTCTATCAATCTCTCTCCTCTCCCACCCCTTCCCATCCCCTGGCCTCCTCCATCACACAAAACCGTAGTAATTGCCCTGTGTTCACAGATGTTGGTAAGTCATTAGGAAACCATACGTTTTTCTCCTGCCTGATAATCCAAATACTTTTTGAGCATGTGAGAATGGAGTTAAGTTTCCTGCAGGAACCTGTTTCCTTTTTTTCTGAACTGTGAATAAATATTACACACACACACACACACACACACACACACACACGACCAAGGAAGCTTTGAAGTATATTAAAAAGAAACTTGCTATTCTTTAAGCTCTGCAACTGTCTAATTTTAGACCACCATGTGGTACGTGGCTTTAGTAGAGGTTTGCAATGTGAAAATAAAGAGGGTTTTGTGTATATTTTCACTTTTTTGACTCATTTACTGCAAGTGCTGAGGTAGCTTGGGAGGCACTTCTGATCTAGAGAGGAAATTCCACAGACACCCATGGGAATGAGTTCATTTAGTTTCCCAAGGAGGTGTTGGTTATTCTCATCAGGCAGCTTGGCCTTTGTCTATCTGTACACCTGCCCCTAAACTGCACTTCACATTTTGCACATTTCTGCTTCTCACTCTTGAGAACTTTTACTCAGATTCTTAAAATGAGATGTTCAATATTTTTCAGAATAGCCCAGCATAGAGTTCCAAACTGGCAGAAACTGCCAGAATCCTCTCATCTAGGGGAAACATGCTATTATTATTGACTGTGCCGGCAAAGCCTACCAAAGTTGGCAGGCAGCCATATGTTTGGTTTGGACCAATTTATGAAGTGCTCACTGCTTATGAATTTTTTTAATCCCTGATATTTGGAATAGTTATACATAAGATAGAGCAGAAAAGTGTAAGTATCAGAAGAAGCTGTTCTGTTGCTACCAGTGTTTCTTTTTTGATCACTGGGTAAGTACTACAAGGAAGAAGCATTTCATTTTTAGTGGGGGAAGGGAGATTTCCAGTTTTTCCACTCAGGGAGGTCTACCAAGCAAAATTACAACTAAGGATCATTGCAGCCTGTTCTTTTGGCTGTTTGTCTTTCTCATCCGTGATATCCTTTCTTCTCCATCCAAAGAAAGTTTCTGAATTATATATACAGTAACAGAAGTAAATGGTTTCTAATATATAGTCAACATTCACAGTCTTTCCTCTAATGGAAAAGTGCACAGAAGGTACCTCTTCATATTATTCTGCAAGTGTTCTGTTTTAGTTGTTGTAGGAAAAACGAAGGATTATTATCTTTATTTAGTTGTAATTTGTTTCTGCTGAAAATGATACATCAATAGACCTATTTACTGAAGGAACTGTAAATCCACTGGATCCCAGAATTACATTATGATGGTTAGTGCAGTTGTTTTATAATAAAAACACTTTTTCTGCCTTTAAAATTTTCTTTAAAAAGTTTTTATTGCCTTTACTAGAAATGCCAAGAGGCAAACATTTTATTCTAATGGAATTGAAAACTAATGCAGACACTTCAGAATATGTGTTCATTTATAGATTTTTTTTTTGAGGCAAGGTCTTTCTTTATAGCTTAGTCCTTATGCTTATATTTTTATTCAGCATTTTGTCTGTATACATTCAAATCTAACTTAACCTTTTGATCTAATTAGCTGATTGGCCTGATGAATTTAATTAGAATAGGAGAAGTTCTTGTTCAGAGTGGAACAGAATTAGTATAATATGGTAGTGAAGATGAACAAGATTGATTCCATTTGATAATTAATTTGATTAACAAGATAGTTTTGTGCCAGGTAAAGATCTAGGTTCAAATCCTTACTAGTGACCTTGATCTTAAACTTTTATGTTTAATCACCCCATCTATTAAAATGTCATAAAAGCACTACCTCATAAAGTTGCTATGTGGATAGCTGAAATAAGTCATGTAAAGTTTTGCTTAGCACAATACTTGGCCCAAAATCAATTGTGGACAATAGTACCTATTGTTATGTTGGAGATTTCTCAAAGTTTGTGCCTCTGAAAGATACCATGTCTCAGATTGCTGATAGATTTCTCTCTTAGTAAACAGTCCTTTTTCCCCCTTAAGACGTCAGTAGTACAGCATGATATCATATATGAATGTTGTCCCTTTTTATAGTTGAGACGTTCTTTCCTCCCTTATCCTCAACTTAGATAACTATAATTGTTCCTATGTATTTTTGTTTATTTAATTTAGCTTTTGTAGTACTGAGGATCAAACCTAGGATCTCACATATGCTAGGCCATGAGGTAGAACACCAGCCCCAATTCTTCCTATATTACAAAAAAAAAGTCTTACAATTTCCTCACATGCTTATCTCAATGAATTTCCCCCAACTTCTTTAATACAGATCAAGTAGAGATAAAGGAGTTTAGGGCTGGAAGGAAACGTGGTGTCCTGAAGTCTACCCCATTATTGAAGGTGAAGAATGTTTTATGTGTGGTGACTGGCCAAGATGGTACAGGAGATTTGAACTCAGTGCCCTTTTCATATCACTGTTCTAAATAAATCAAAATGCCCTCTTTTTTGGGCCTCTCATTGACAGGTTGCTTATAGCTCTTAATTTCAGGGGTGTTCAAACCCCAAAGTAATGAGTATAGATGGAGTAAGTCCAGATAGTCTGACTATATAGAGATCTTTTTGGTTTTGAATACCTAAGTAAGAACTGCTATAGAATCTATCACAAGTTCCTATCAATTTCTTTCTTTCTTTTTATTGGTAGAACTTTACTAGATATAATACTTTGCAACTACACATGTATCTTTCTTTTCTTTTTTTAAATCTTTCTTTTTGTGAGATTCAGTATTGGATGTCTAGTTATTTTTGTTTTCTTTTTTAATTTAATTTTATTGTCAAGGTGCTGTACAGAGGGGTTACAGTTATGTACGTAAGGTACTGAGTACATTTCTTATTGAACTTGTCACCCCTTCCTCATTTTTCCCCATTTTCCTTCTCCCTAACCCCGCCCCCCCAAGTTGTACAGTTCATTTCCAACATATTTGCAACAGTGATACTTCTATCAGTTTCTCCTAAGGTCATGGCTTTTGCTCCGTAGACTTCTGCAAAAACAGTCCTGTAGATCTGGGCTTCATTCTATCACTACTCTTGGTACATGTGTTTCTCTGACTTTAGCTTCCAGATCTAAAATAATAATAATGATAATGATGATGATGATGATGATGATGATGATGATGATAACCAGGAATCTGTACTGGAATATTTGCAACTAACTCTGCACTACAGATCTTTGCAAGGATTCTAGGTACACATCTATAGATTATTTTTCCTTTTTGGTAATATTTATGGAGTTTTAACTTTGAAATGGAGCTTCTTTTGTCAAAACAGCTCTGATTACAAAGTCTTATGAAGGCCATTATGAGTCTGTTCCTTTGCTAGTTAATTTCATCTCAGCCATGTAAGAAAATGGCCAAAGATACAGCTTGTACATGAAATGCAGCCCGCAGAGTACAAGTCTTTCATGTCAACCTTAATTTTCTTTAGTCCTTTGAATTTCAAGGTCTATTCAGTAATTTATTCCCATAAACAGTATTTGTTATCCTGACTTTAAAATGTAATATTCTCCAAAGGTTGTCCATTTTTCCTCTATTTTTTCTGTATCATGCCCCTAAGCGTTAAGATGTTTGTAAATGCAATTTAATACCTTATTTAGTGTATCTAAATTGTGTTTGGGAATTTGCTTTTGCTTTACTTATAAACTGTTTTGTCTGATAATTTTGGCCTATTTAAAGGTGGTGTATATTTTCTGAAGACCTTTTGTAATTTTTTTTGTTAATTCACAAATTTGCTATTCTGTGAAAGACATGGTGAAAAATGCACTTAATTAACAGTAGAGTTCTTTTTTAGCACCACAAAAAATCTCTTTTAAATGTCATTTTTATTTTCAGTACTGAAAATGAAACTCAGAGCTTCAAATACTCTACCACTTGAGCCATGCTTCTAGACTTTTGGCTTTTGGTTTGTTTTTCAAATATAGTCTCATGCTAACTTTGTGTGGGCTGCCCTCAAACTGTGATGTTTTAGTCTCCACTTTCTGAGAAAGTGGGATTATAGTTATATGCCACCACACTCAGCCCAATTTCATAGTATTATTCCATATGCTGAAATTCAACTTTAGTTATTATTAACCTAGTTATGGCATCAGAAAAATTTCACATATAAATAGAACAGTATTTAAAACTTTATTTAGCAGTTTAACGTGAGCCTAATTTTTCTTACAGAGAAACTGAATTTTTCTGCAACAGACTTGATCTTTTAAATCCAACTTTGCTTTAATTCTTTACATGTGGATTTGGACTGTGCTAAGGTTGATTTTGCAGTGAATTTTTAATCACTTGGTTTACATTCTCCTGTTTAGAAATTTTATGAAGAAAATTCAATGTAAGTATGTTTGTAGATGTGTTCTTGTTCAGTATGTAGGCACTGTAGGGGTATTTTCAAGAGTTTTATAGTACCTTTTGAGAAAGTTAGAGCTGTAGCATGCTACTGACACTTTAGAACTTGAATGAATACCCCAGGTTGATTTGAATAAGAAATCTATATGAATTTTATAAGCACTTTATATGTGTGTCCCCCAACCCAAAACTCTGTAGTAAGATCCTAACTTACAGCTGTGGAACACATTCAGGGGAAAGATCCAACTAAAAGATGGATTCAGAAAAGTTTGAAGTACATCTCTAGTTGGGAAGATGTTTGCCTGGCATTTCTCTGTTGCTCTCACATGAATGTCTTAGTACATCTTAGTGTACAGCAGATTGGGAGAGACAATGAGACTGGGCTGTGGTATTTTCTCTCAAGAGTTCATGCTAACTCATAGTGGTTAGAGAGTACTTTTGTTTGTGCCAGAATGCTTTATTTTTAAGGGTAGCTTAAGATGCATATTTGCTGTCCAAACTAGCTAATAGGCTAATAAGTGGAGTGTGTTAATTCTGTATCTGTGTTCCCCAGCTTGTATGCTTTACTCTTGCTGTCTGAAGCCTGAAACAACTGATATTAATCTTGAAGGTTGTTTGTAGAGATGCAAAAGTTTATCTGAAGTAGAAGGAACTATGAGGTGACGCTATTTCACTGCACATTTGTAACAATACTGGTATTAAAAAAATTAAATTGAAATTTCCAATATGTCACACTGTTTAAAACTTGACCGATGTGTGTGTTTTGTGTGTGTGTGTGTGTATGTGTGTGTGTACATGTGCATATGTGTGTGTTTAATTGAATAAAGTGAAATAGTGAAATGCTGCCTTTTAACACAGTTTTCAATTTTTATCTCAGTGATGATTCTCCCTTGAATTGACTTGGTTAATTTGACGTAGTACTTAGAAAGCAAGACCAGGACAAGAGAAAGTTTGATCCCACATTTATAATGAACCAGAAGAATTTTATTGCTCAGTGGCTAGAAAGTCAGATTTCCCACGGAAGTGCAGAAGGTATCATTCCAGTTGTTTAGTTATCATTTTTAGCTCTCTGTGGTCCAAAGCTGACAACTTCGGGGGAGTTGAGTGTGTAGGTAGAGAAGGATGCAGAGAATGGTCCTGCTAATAATAATGCTTCCTAGTTTGGCTAGGAAACTTCCATGTCATTGGGCTTGCTGGGAGTCCCGGGCTGGCCTGGAAGCAGCAGACTTAAACAGATGATTCCCACTTCAAGCAGGGTAAACAGAGTGGGGCAAGCAAAAGTGGATGAAAAAGCCACAAGGCAATTCATTAACCCATTCCAAGGCACTTTCGGGCAGCTTGCTAAGCTTCAAAGGTCAAACTGACCACTGTTTAATTCATCACAGAAAAAAAAAAAAAAACAACTTCTGGGAGAAGAAAAAAGTTAACAAACTTGACCTTTAATGCTTAACAAGTTGTCTTGAACTGTATTTAGTCAATTTTGATACCACCCTTACACAATTCATCTTCTAATCTCTGCAGACCTGACTTTTACATTTAAATCCTGTATGGCTTTGTGGAAGGGTTTGGCTCCTTCAGACTTCAGAGAGTTAAGCCAGCAGCCTTTGTGGGGTTCCCTGGGGTCTCTTTTGACCCTGCAAGGATGATTTAGTATGAGAGCCCCAAGGTCACCCCCACATCAATGCTTGTGCTGTTTTGAACAGTTTCTGGGCTGGGACTGTGTCTGATCATTTCCATATCTTTTCGTTTGTACTGCTCTGTCTATCTGACTGCAGTCATGGTCCTCTGGCAGGCCAAGGCTGGGAGTGGCAGGAAGGGGGTGCCGGGTAGCGGGCTATGTTGGCAAAGCCCTTTCCAGGCATGCTAGCACCTAGCGCCCAAGCAGAGAACTTTGCTTCTGCCAACTGTGACTTCAGAACCCAGGTCTGTTCCTGAACCTGGACGCCCAGCTGTCAGTGTGGTGCCATATGTCACCGCACATGGCACCCTAATTAAAATTTCAAATTGCATGCATTTGTGTTTGCTGGCTGGCTTGCTTCAAAGGCAGGAGGCTCGCCACCCCAGCACCCCCTCCTAAATCTCTCTGAAGTATTATGTTTGCTATCCTTAGGAATGGGTTGAAAAATGGTATCCCAATTCCACCCCTCCCCCCCCAAAAAAAAACCCCCACCAACCCATCATGCTGGAATTCTCTCATGTTACATTTTGAAGTCAAAATTCTCTGGGTTGGGAGGGGAAGGAAGAGGCATCAGGAAAGGTGGCTGATGCCCTTGACTAAGCCTCTAAATCCCAGGAATGTGGGCCCTGTTGTACCCCTGGGAAGATTCTGCTTCAGTCTTTGTTCTCTGTATCCTCAGCTGAAAAAACAAAAAGAAGTGAATATTACTATCCCTTCAACATAACACAACATTTCATAGTGAAGCTTGTTTAATATGAGATAAAGGTATACTCTTGGATTAGAACATGTGTAGTGGTATTAATGAGTATGTAAATCTTTTTTTGTTACCTACTCTTTATGAATGTGTACAGTTCTTTGTATGCTTGCATTTGAAAATTTTTTTATTGTGAAAATACCGTATAGAGGGGTTACAATTACATGGGCAAGATAATGAGTACATTTCTTAACAAGCATTGTTGCCTCCTCCTTTGTTTCCCCTTCCCATCCCTTCCCATCTCTCAACCCCTCCTCCAGAGCCCCCCCCCCACCTCCCTCCCCGGCCAAAATGGTAAAGTTCGTTTTTCGACATAACGACTTGTGCATCTCATTGTTGCAGTGGGTCCACCTGTATCCCTAGTTAAACGATTTGTTTTTTTCCCTTCCCCTCCACAAATTATACCAACATCAAATACAGTGAGAGCAGGGGTTATACCTTGGGGGAGGGACATACAAAGCAATAAAGAAATTATCTTATAAATGTGTTAGAAACAATTACATGAAAGAAAAAAACATTTGAATACTTATTTTGGGGTTCATTTCACCTAACATCAATTTATCTGACCTTTTCTGTTTGTCTTAGACATATACTAGTTATTGCAAATAAGGGACACCATGGGACCTATGATTCTTTGGGCCTGGCTTACTTCACTTAGTATAATTTTTTCCAAGTCTTTCCATTTCCTAACAAATGGGGCAATGTCATTCTTTCTGATGGAGGCATAGAATTCCATTGTGTATTATATATACCACATTTTCTTGATCCATTCATCTACTGAAAGGCATCTGGGTTGGTTCCATATCTTAGCTATGGTAAATAATGCTGCAATAAACACAGTTGTGCTGGTAGCTTTAGTATGGTCTTGTTTGTGATCATTTGGGTAAATGTCCAGAAGTGGGATTGCTGGGTCATAGGGGAGCTCTATGTGAAGCCTTTTGAGGAACCTCCATACAACTTTCCAAAGTGGTTGAACAAGTTTACACTCCCACCAACAATGCAGTAATGTTCCCTTCTGTCCACATCCCCTCCAACATCTGTTGTTATTAGAGTTCTTGGTTATAGCTGCATTTGAAAATTTTTAAAAGAATGATACTAACTATCCCTGGTAGACAACACCAGGCAAAAATATCCTATGGAAGTAGGTCTTTCTGTAAAGAGCATAGAAGACATGTGGCTGGTGGGATTCACATTGTATGAATAGCTTTCACTTATTTATCTTTTGCAAAATGCTAAGGAAAATACAAGTCAGTTCACCTGTGCCCCTTATTCAGTTTTACCCTTACCTCTGTGACAAAGGAACATTCTCTGGCTGACTTTAGCATTTCCAACCTATATAGCACTTCTGGCATATAGTAGAAATGGTATTGGGACCCAGGTCTCTGACACACTGTACATATTGTTTCCTTTGGGAAGAAAATGCAGGGCTTTTTCTAGGTCATTCTAAGCCTGGCACCCCAGATTTAGGGTGGACTTCTGAGTATATACTTTTACATATAAAGAGTGAATGAGTACTACTTAACTAAAATATTTGGTATCAGAAGTGCTTCTAATTTGTTTTTGGATATTAAAATATTTGTCTGTATGTAAATGAGATATCTTGGAGATAGAACCCAAGTCTAAAAATGAAATTCATTTGTGTTTTGTATAAACATTCTACCCAAAGCCTGGAATATTATTTGTTTGTTTTTGGGCCTGGGCACTGTTGCTTTACCACTTGAGCCACAGCCTCACTTCTAGCTTTTTGATGGGTAATGGGACATAGAGTCTCATGGTCTTACTTTGAGTGATGCTTGATCTCAGTTTCTTGAGTTGCTAGGATTACAAGTGTGAACCACAGGTACCCAGCTGGAGTTGCTTTTCTATAAAACTTTTATGTTCTTTTGATTTGACTATAGCCTATCACATGAGGTTAAGAGTGGAACTTCCTATTATATATCAATGCTAAAAATCTTTTACATTGCCTGGTGCTGGTGGCTCATAACTGTAATTCTAACCACTTAGGATGTTGAGATATGAGGATCATGGTTCAGTGCCAACCTGAGCAGGAAAACCCACAAGGCTATCTCCAGTGAACCACCAAAAAAATCTGAGCTGTGGAGCTGTGACTCAAGTGGTAGAATGCTAGTCTTGAGGGAAAAAGTTTAGGGACAGAGCCCAGGCCCTGAATTGAAGCCCTGGGACTGGCATACATATACACAAACACACATGTTCATATTTTGAAATATTTTGAACATTGAGGCTAGGGATGCTCAACCTAATTTATTTGGGGGTGGGACACATTGTTCTAGGCCAGCCTTGAATTTCTAGGCTTAAGTGATTCCTCTGCCTCAGTTTTCTGGTAGTTGGAATTACTTGCATATGCCATCACACCTGACCTTATCTGTGTCTTATTTTAAATCTCTCAGTCCAGCATTATTTCCATGCCAGTATGCAGGCTTTTACCACTGATCCAATGTCATAGAACATATTCATTTACTTCGAAATTTAAAGTCAGGGTCCTTACCTACAGACATAGGAATACATGTGGTTTTCATTACCATGGTTTTAGACACAGGTAATTACCTCTGGGAAGCAGCATATGTCAGGCCTCAAAACCCCTCTTACTCCCATTGTCGTTTACCTGTGCAACCCCCTTCACTTTTCCTTCCTCACTTTTCTCTTCTGTATAAGAGAAATTATATCAAGAGTTATTTTCTATAGGACATTTAGAATGTGTATCTTAGAAAATTGGAAGCACTTAGCAGATACTAGCTAAAATCAGTCATTACATTTTATACTTCGCAACAAAAAAGAACTTTTCTCAAGGAAGATTAATTGATCCATTCCACAGAAAATACTGGCATTAAGCCACTGACCATTTTTTTATTAATTAAGTTTTTTATTGTGAAAATACTGTACAGAGGGGTTACAGTTACATGAGCAAGGTAATGAGTACATTTCTTATCCAGCATTGTTGCCTCCTCCTTTGTTTTTCCCCTACCATCCCTTCCCTCCCACCTCCTCAGCTACACCCCCAACCCCTCCCTACCTCCCCCCACCTAAATTGTAAACTTCGTTTTTTGACATAGCGTCTTGTACATCTCATTGTTGCAATGGGTCCACCTGTGTACCTATTTAAACAATTTGTTTTTTCCCTTCCCCTCCCCAAATTAAACCAACATCAAATACAGTGAAAATAGGGATTATAACGTGGGGGAGGGACATACAAAGCATCAAAAAAATCACATGGTACCTTATAAATACGTTGAAAACAATAGCAAGGAAGAAAAAAAACACTCGTGTCCCTATCTTGGGGTTCATTTCGCTTAACATCATCTTATCTGACCTTTTCTGCTTGTGCCACTGACCTTTTTATAGCATTTGATTTCATAAGTCAACCTCTTGACTCCATTTGTTGGTCAACAGACATTGGTAAAGCTTCCATTATGCAATGGTGTATGGAAACTCCAGATAAAAAAATAGTATCATAAACTGTAAAAATATGTCAGCAGCCTGGCACCAGAGCCTCAGGCCTGTAATCCTAGCAACCTAGAAGGCTGAGATCTGAAGATCACTGTTCAAAGCCAGCTAGGCAGAACAGTTCCTGAGATTCTTATCACCAATTAACCAGAAAAAGCCAAAAGTAGAGGTATGGGCTCAAGTAGTAGAGCACCAGCCTTGACCCAAAAAGCCAAGCAAAAGAGTGAGGCCCTGAATTCAAGCCCCAGTACCAGCACACAAAAACAATAGATTTCAGTCATAGGTAGACAAAACATATGCACTTAATTACATTTCATTAGAGCTCTAGAGTATTTGCATATTTAGTCCAGTGATTTATCAACCACATAATTTAAGTGTATACTCATCTCCAAGCAATGGCAGAAACACTGAAGAAGTAAATCAAACAAACTAAAAGGCCTCCAGAAGTGTATTTTTAACACACATGTGCGTGCGCGCGCGCGCGCGCGCACACACACACACACACAGAGCTAATAGTCATATTTTGAACAATGATCATGCCAGGAATAGAAGCAGCAGTATGTACTGAAGTGGCTTTTCTCTTGGCCCTAGACACAGTATTTACATACTTAGCATAGTGAGAAACTTTTATCACCTATAATCTTCTCATAAAACTTCTTCTAAGACTCACATTTATTCCATAGGGTTGCTGAAACATAGTAAGATATGAGGGAGAAAACAATTATTCCCTCTCCATTTTATTTAAAAATAGAAATTTTTGATGAGAATCCGCAACATAAGCCAAGATATATATTAAGATTTTACATACATTCTCAGATTTGACTTTTTTTGTTACTGGGTATCATTTGAAAAAAACATCTCAATGCATTAAGAGCCACCTTTTACTACATTTATGGAAAACACAAAAGTTATTAATAATTTTATATATTTCATTGGAGTAATTTTAATTGACATAGTCTCTCCTCTGTACCATCACTGCCTTGATACAAAGCCGACTAATAACTTGTTAACTGATCTTGTTTCTTTCTTCCTTAAAGCTTGAAGACATAATGCTCATATTTGCTTGAGGCTTTGTATGTTTTATGTATCACCTTAAGAAAATGGTAAAGAATTTGACCTGAGCGTAAAGAAATGTGTTTGTCAGGCTAGATTTCTGTTTCCTTTCAAATACAAGAAAAAGGATAGAGGGAAGGAGTGGAAGGAAAGAAGAACAAAGGAAGAGAAGGAGGGAAGGAAAGGAAAGAACAGAAATAAAGAGGAAGGGAGGAAAGAAGGGAAGAAAGGAAGAAGGAGGGAGGAGCAAAAGAGAAAGAATGAAGGTAAAAGGCAAGAAAAGAAAGTGTGGGTGTCATTAGGGTAGCGGATATAAAAGCCTATTTCCTGTAACATCAATGTGGAGAAAATATTACGTTCAGTTACATAAAGATTGCATGAGAGAGAGAAAACACCTTGAGAAGCATTAGTTCATTAGAATGAAATTATGAGAGAGATTTTGAGCCATTAGACAAAGGGAAGGCAGTGGTGGTGTGATATCCTTTCACTTGAATACAACGTATTTCAGGTCAGAAATTTGTAGCAGGTGTGAACAAAAATGTAATTCACAATAAAAATGGTCAAATAGTTCCTGTAACAGTTTCCAGATTAGCAATATTCTATAAATGCCTGAATATTGATATTTATTAATGATGAGTCCAATAAACAACACACAAGATAAAAGATTTTGTAAAAAATCAGATTCCAGTGTGTTTAACTTGTTATCACAAATTGAACCTCATTCCTCTTCTCCTTGGCTCTCATCTTGGGCAGGTGTAGTTAGTTCAAGGCTTACCTGCTATGGGAAACTCATTGAGTATCCTCTTATTTCTGAGGGGACAATTGTCAATTGAGAGTTTGTTTTTATGCCTTGTTTCCTATTTCTCTTCAGAAGGAATGAGGGCTTTTGCCTTCTAGTATAATTGTGGTCAAACACTGTGCTAGGGATTAAAAAAAATGAAATCCAAGTAAGTAAAGAGGAAAGAAAACACTATTGTGAAATTTGGAGAAGAATGATACCAAAAAAAAAAAAAAGTCATGACCTTAACCTTGGATAAAATATGTTCCCTACAGCTTCAGAAAATCTTGCCTGTAAAAGGCTTCTGTGGTGGAAGGGTTTGTAAAAAGTTAGCAAGGAAATACTTCATTGTTTAAGGATTTATTTGTGTATGTTCCTTAGAAGATCTGTTTTTGAGATTTATTGCAAATGATTTTGTTAATCTTATCCTAGATATTCTGGCATGCTAGGTGGTTAAAAATGATACATACCAGGTCTATAGCAATGCCATAAATTATTATACAATAATATAAGTATTTTTGGTATCTGTGACTAACTTACAAAATGGCAAAGTTATAAATATCTGTAAAGTCTGTACAGTTGGTCCTGATTATTGTGGCATTAATGTTTTTATTTTCTAACCTTCCATATTATCTATAAAACAAAATTATTTTTGTTCACACAAGAGGAGAATTATCAGTGTATAAAATAAAAATGGGAGACCCCAATGAGGAGAATATTTTAAACGCCTTTCAGGGAGTGGAAAAAAAAGAGTTTTGCTTAAAAATGTCACCATATGCTAACTATACACAGCACTTCAAGTTTATTTATTGTGAGACCGCATGTAAATCACGTCATTCTGAAAGTCATAGAAACTGCACATTTGTGCATTAAACTATGTAAACAACAAAAACTGGTCATCCATCCAATTGTTGCTTCACTTACTTTGAATTATAGTGCAGTTTTGTGGAAAGTAAAAAGGAGATTGCACAATATAGTGATTTCCTGTTAACACCTACGTTTTTGCTGATCAAGCGAGGTCTGTTGGTATGGGAGCATAACCTTTATTTTATTTCAAAATGTGTTTTTTATTCTGAGTTCCATTGGTGTCTGTGGTTTCACTTTTCTCTATGAGCCACATGTTAAAGCCTGCCCCATCTAAATGAAGGAGTCAAGCCGTGGAAAAGACATTGTAAGCAGGAGAGTTTTATACTGCAGTAAGCTCAGAATCCTTTGAACCTATGGATAAGATGGCTAAGGTGACAGACACTTCAGGGACTCAAGGGGGCATGTCACAGTTAAAGCACAGAAGTACACCAGGAAGCTCACCCACTTCCTTATTAAGTGATACCTTCTTTTTTTGGGGGGGGGGTCCGGTCGTGGGGCCTGAACTCTGGGCCTGGGCGCTGTCCCTCAGCTCTTCAGCTCAAGGCTAGCACTCTACTACTTGAGCCACAGTGCCACTTCTGGCTTTTTTCTTTTTGCTTATGTGGTGCTGAGGAATCAAACCCAGGGCCTCATGCATGCAAGGCAAGCGCTCTACCACTGAGCCACCTTCCCAGCCCCAAGTGATACCTTCTTTACATAAGGCACCAGCCTCTTTTTAATTTTTTTCCTATTGTCTTTTTCTGCTGGGGCGCCTAGTGCTTCCTGTGGGCTTTGAAATCTCATTTACCCTTTGGCACAGGGCAGAGAACACCTCTTTCTTCTTCTGTCCACCCTTCCTCTTCCTTTTATCATGGCACATGGATTACGTTGCCTTATGGAGCCTCAGTCTGGCTTACACTGTAGTCAGTTGTGTGTGAATCCATCTCCTTCACAGGCTGTGTTTTCTCGAATGCTAGGACCGTGTTTTCTTAGTGCTTATGACAGTTCTTTGTACCAGTGAATGCTCACTATCGGTTTCTCAGACTGAATTAAAGAAAACGAATGAGACAAAAGTACCCGCATAGGAGGGAGACCTTCAAATGGTAAAGAAACATTTAGGAAAAATGTGTCTCTCCAAAGACATGATCATTTGCCAGGTTCTACTTTGACCACATGAGAATTGTTTTAGCAAAGTTTTGTAGGTTTATATATGTGCCGTGATTGCTGTGTGACTAGATTTTTGACTAGGGAGGGTGCTGTTTCTCTCCACATTTTTTGGACTGACCTGTAGCAAATTCTGTAGGTGCTTTTTGCCACCAGCTGTCTGGCAGTTTCTGAAATGATGAACCAAGCAGGGGCTTTTCTCTTATCTGGAGTGTCTTTATCAACCTTCCTTCACTTTCCCTCTTTTCTTCTGAAAAGGGGTTGGCTCAGAAAGGCCTCTGAGCAGGCACTTGTCTTAAGATTCTTATTTACTTAGGCATAGGCTCAAAGATAAAAAAAAATAGACTTAGTTTTTGGTTAGAGAAGTGGAGCCAGCTAGGCTGGCTCACTAGAAAGTTACTTAGCTTAAATTGACCCACATCTAATTTCTAGGAGGCCAGCCTGGGCCAGAAAGTTCTATAGAATGATTCATTTATCTGAATTTAGAGCATACATGTAAAATAACCCTCAAGGCAGTATCTGATACAAGACAGTAGACCTATATCATTAGAAAAATCATAAAAGGCCTTTCTGTGTAATCCTAGCTAGTTAAGTGTTTCATTTTATATGGATCTATCTTCATTCTTTCATTAAGACAAAGCAGCAAAATGCACTAAAATTTGATTTCACTTCTAGCTGTGAGTGTTTGTACTATATTTGCCTTAGTTCACCTTGTGGCCCCCTTGAGTTGATGTTGTTACTGGAGATAATGAAGCTATCGGAAGATTGGACATTGACCTTCACTTCAGTAGAACAAACTCAGCTGTTTTTCTTGCCTACTAGGGGTGGTGAGTTGGGAACAACTGTAGCCTTGATCCTGTTATTGTGTGAGCCTTCCTCTGACATACACTTAGTGATATTGAAAACATTTAGGGGGCGCTTTTTTTTTCCTCTCCTCTAAGAACCAGCTCATTCCTTCAACTCATTGGTGATTTCTTTGGCATCCATCAGTCTAGGCACTGGGAATGCACTCTGTTGGCTCAAATATTGCTTTTCTTTGCTGAGAGAGCTTAGCATAGTGCTAAGCATGCTGGATGATTTAAAGCCCACTGCCAATTATAAATTTGTTTTGCTGTCAGTTCAATTAGGAGATAATATTCTTTTATTCCTATTTATAGATGAAGAACCCAAAGCACAAAAGATGTGGTTTCAGCATACCCAATGTGGCAATGCCAGTATCTAAGTTAAAGAAATATATTTGAACTCAGGGACTTTTATCCCAAATCTGTACTCTTAATAATTGTTTAACTCTTAAGTTGCCCACCAACTTTCATGAGGCTTAACCTAGAAGTTATAAAGAATTTTCATTGCTTTGAAGGATCACTTAATAGATTTTCCTGAATTAAGAGGCAGTTTGCATCATGAAACACAGCTATCTTAATTCTTCTTTAAAAAAAAAAACTAGCCATCATAGGTATGGTAGTAATGATGCCAAAGTATAAAAGACTTTAGAAACATGCACATTTGGAGCTTGTAGTCGTGAGCCAGTCACTTTTCAAAGTGGAATTAGTAACTCAGAATGTAACAGGACTGGGCAGAGTTCAAGCACTTGCTTTTCAGAAGAGGCAGCATGAAGAGCTTTGCTGGCTTGAGTTAATGAGAATTCCACGGGCTGCTGTGTACCAGTCATTCAGCCTCCACACAGGCCACAGTATTCCATGGAGATTCAACAGTTTACGATATTCAGCAGATGTCCGACAGTGAGGTTCTATTCTTATTGTGCTGCAGTTTTTGAGGTCTAAAACTCATTTACATGAAGTTTTTATTGGGATTTTCAGTATTTTGTACTCATGTGGAACCAGTTGTGTTATTTATTTCTTTACCAACACATGGAGTGCTATCAAATTTGTGTAAACTTTCTTTCTAAGAAGCTCTTGGGCTCTTGCTAGAGAGAAGAGCTCCAGAGACTACCCTGGCTGCTAGTTTGTCTTCAGATCAAACCACTTTCATTGTGTTAATTATGACCCAGAATGGCCAAAGTTCCATGGTGGGAAGTTGAAACCAGTAACTAGTATTTCATCTCTCCTGGCTGTAAGCATAGAAAATCAATTTGAAGACTTTCTTCCACCAACTTAAAAATTCTCGTCAGTATGACTTCAGACATATGTGGTCCCCTTTTTCATGCATCCTCTGATCAGAGAGAATTTCTTGCAGCTAGTTGTTACCAAAAAAGCATTTGAAAGATGCAAGATGTAAAGTGGGCCTGGTGGAACACAGCTTCAGTCTCAACCACTTTGGAACCTAAGGCAGGAGAATATACATACCCAAAATTCAAAGCCAGTTTGAGCAACTTTGTGAGTCTTTTGTCTAAAAAACACAACAAAAGAAAGGCACAAGGTGTAATTTAGATAAATATAGATTCATTGGTTGCTAACTATAGAAAAACAAAATGGAAGACAATCTTAGAGCAGCTCTGTTCCCTTTTGACTGTCAGAATTATTTTTTTCTGCTTCTTGTTGTCTCCCAAAGCCCAATCTCCAGCAACATACTCATGCTATTGTACTTTAGACTGCAAGATTTTGCACTGAGGTCAATATTCCTGTCATTTTGAAGTGCTAATGTAAATAAGGAAAATAACTTGATAGGCTGGTGCCTATAATTTCAGCTCCTTGGGAGGTAGAGGTTTGAGGACAGCCCAGATTACAAAGTTAGGGAGGTCATATCTTAAAGAAAAAGCCAGGTTCCTGGCAGTGCGTTCTATCATGCTAGCTATGTAGAAGTCAGAAGCAGGAAGATTGTGGTCTGTGGCCCTGGGCAAAAGCATGAGATGTATCTGAAAAATTAAAGCAAAATGGGCTGGGGAATGTAGCAAATGGTAGAGCGCTTACCTAGAGCATGAGGCCATGACTTCAAAACGCTGGTATGTATAGATAAATAGATAGATGGGTACATGATAGACAGACAGACAGACAGACAGACAGACAGACAGACAGACAGACAGACAGACAGATAGATAGATAGATAGATAGATAGATAGATAGATAGAATGAATCTCTACAGCCTTTATATATCTTTTGATGTATATTCAGGAATTAATGGAGGTTAGGAACAGACAGAAGTCCTCTCCGTATGAAGAAGGTCATATAATAACCAATAACCAAGAGTGGACTGGAGAGGCTGGGGACACTGACTCTAGGATGCCTTGGGAAAATTGAAGGAGAAGATCTTCAAAATTGTAATATATATATATATATATATATATATATATATATATATATATATATATAGTCAGTCATGGGGTTTGAACTCTGGGGTTGGCGCTGTCCCTGTGCTCTTCATCTCAAGGCAAGCACTCTTATCGCTTAAGCCACAGTGTCACTTCTGGTTTTCTTGTGGTTTATTGGAGGGCTTTGAACCGTGATCCTCAGATCTTAGCCTTCTGAGTAGCTAGGATTACAGGTGTGAGCCACAGCACCTGGCTTATGCAATTAACATTTTAAAATAAAATTTAGTCAATTGTTTTAAGCACTGACTCTCAAATTTATATAAGTACTGAGAAATAAAAGTAGAGGGTTAGGATTAGGGTTAGGGTTAGGAAAATCAAAAATAAAAAGAAATAAAAAATAGATCCATTTCATGTCGCCATATTTTCTTTCTCCTGAGTTTTAGATTTAGAAACAAAGACCACAGGTAATTTTGAATTGTTTAATGAGAAAATGTTTACTATGTGAATGATTATCTTTGTTTCTTTTAAAAATCTTTTTAAATTTTTTAAAATTTAATTTAAATTTTTAATTTTTATTGTAAAGATACTGTACAGAGGGTTACAGTTACATAGTATGGTCATGAGCATATTTACTATTGAGCATTGTTATTCCCTCCTTTGTTTTTCCCCTACTATCCTTTCCCTCCTCACCTCCCCGACTCCTTTTTAAACTTCATGGTTCTATCCAAGGAAATTCACAATCCTATTTACATGTGTCTCTACCCACCGTCTCCCTGTCATTACAAACAAACTTCAGTACTCATAGGACACTCCAGAAGTATGGGGAGAATCCTGGCAACTGTGTAGCTGTGAACACACATCTTGGAGCACAGCAGCACTGTTGAGATGTGCCCAGATGGAATTCCTGGGACCCTCTCGTCTGTGGAGTGGGACTTTTATGGCACCAACAGCAAGGCTATTCATGATTGAAAAGCCTCTGGTGTCTCCATGGCCTTCACTGTTTCTGCTTGCCTCCATTTACTTTGGGTCGGCACAGGCCCCTTCATATTCAGACAGAAACTTTTTATTTAGTTTTTTTTTTTAAATTAGAACATACTTCCATGTTAGCAACCTCCTATGATTTCTCATGTGTAGTGAAATGTACAGTTAACTACTTTACTGTTTGTGTAGGAGTTTTGCTGAGGAAAAAAAGGGAATAGGATTGAATGAAGTCTTAATTGGATAGATGGTATACTTTGTAAGTGAACTATCATCTCCCTTCCTCCTTTCCTCCCTCGCTCCCTCTCTTCTTCCCTCCCTCCATCCCTCCTTCCCTCCCTCCCTCCTTCTTTTTCTTCTTCCCTTGGTTCTGCATAGAAGTGTAAGGAAAGACATTGTCTGCAATGTATAGACCTTTTTTTTTTTTTTAAAGCAGGGAGAACTCCATTCGGCCTATCATGCTACGGGAGCAGTACAAGTGTTTCCTTTCTTTCATATTTAGCAAAGAGGCCACGTCGTTACTTTGAACTCTTTACAATAACAGAATGTGATTTTTATTCCTGCTTATAACATTATGATCAAACACTTGTTCTTGTATGTAAGTTATGTAGTATATCTGAAAATCCTGCTGCAAGTTTGTCTAGGTAATTGCTCGTTTTGCCGTATTCCTTCTGAGGGCTGCTGGCTTTGAAAAGGATGATCTACACCTGTTAGAAAGTTCAGCAGAGCAGGGAGAAACATATAGTTGCTTAAGGTCATAAAGAGGAAAATGCAAGTGGCTTTTCTTTCGTTTGATATTTGTTGTGTCTTGTAGTTTTGAAAGAATTCAATTTTTTTCAATTTGAAGGGAAATACTTTGGCATTTTAGAATGTAGGAATCAAGAAATTCTGAGGTTGGAAGGGATGTGAAGGGTAAACAAAGGAGGAGGCTGCAATTCTTGGTAAGAAATGTACGCATTATCCCGCCCATGTAATTGTAACCCCTCTGTACAGTATGTTCACAAATAAAATAAAATTAAATTAAAAAAAAAAGAAATTCTGAGGTTGAAACTGGGCGTAGCAGACTTAGACACACTGCTTAATCATTCCAAGGCCAGCTAGCTGGAATAATAGTATATCAGGGCTGTCAAGAGGGTCATACAAGATGTTGTCTAGGACGCATGGGACCTTACACATAGCAAGTAATCTGCTAGTAGCAAGACTTCCCTTGCATTTCTTCTCATTGTTAACTTTCATAAAATATATTTTAAAGTTTGTGATTGAATATAATTTAAATGTTTAAAAATAAGCATGTCTGGACCTTTAAGATCTAAGACTTTATAAAGGGCTTAGACATGATTAGTTTCTTGGTGATTAAGTAGTGGCAGTTGAAGATACTTATTTTATGACATGTTTAGAAGAAAATACTGAATGAAGCTCATGATGTAACAGTCCCTTTAAGCAGAGGACCCAATTAGAGGAGTCACTTCCTGTGCTAGCTGGGAGGTGAGTTTTCTCTTGCATTAGTGGTGTTTAGGCAAAGCCTACCCACCTCAGGAACTGACAAATTAAAGCAATTTCAAACTGAAACATGCAAGGTTTTTTTTTTTTTGTCTTTTCTTTTTTGGTACTGGGGATCGAACCCAGGACGCTGCACTTGCTAGGCAAGCGCTTTGCCACTGAGCTACATCCCAGCCCAAGGTTTTTTTTTTTATACCAGAAATTAGTTATTTTTATTTCAATGATAAGTGAGTAAAAGTTGATTTTTTTTCAGGGAAAAGTGAATACTTGAGAGAGTAGCATTGTCTTCTGTGTGTGTGTGTGTGTGTGTGTGTGTGTATCACCTTAGAGAAACAGAACTTATTTACTCAGTAAAACCAGTTATTTGATATAGGTGTACTTCCGGAAGCCATAAATAACTACCAGGTTTAAATGGTGCTTTTCTGCCTACCCTCAAATGAGGGTTCCATTTATTTACTTTGAATGACTTAGAATTCATTTTTCCATATAATCACTGTGTGGACAAGAACAAGAATCATACAGCCTTCAAGCTACACACCATGGTATGCAGGCAGGCTCTAAATAGATAAAACAATTTTAACTTCCAAGATTTTTATTATAAAAATGATCTGCTATCACTTTAGAGAACAGAATACAAAGAATTCAAACTTACTTCATTATCTCCAAATACTTAACATTAACTTCTTGATCTATTTCCTTCCAGACTTTTTTTCCTGCTAGCACAATGCTAGATATTTATCCTAATTATTTATCATTATGAAACTATGTCCTCAAAAGTTATGATGCTAAGACCGGGTATTGTACTACAGATAGGGACCAGGCAGAGTGTATAGACACAGAGTGTGTTTGTGTCATGGAATCCTGGAGATCTGTCCCAGGAACCCTGTATGTCCCTAACCCTGGGCCCTCTCATCTCTACATTAGGAAATGTGGTTTTGTATTTTTTTTTCCCAGTAGAATGGAGTTGCAAAGGGACAGTAGGTAAGCTCAGAAGAAGTTTTCATAATACTCCTCAAGTAGATAACAAAAGCAATAAAACAACCCAGCTCTTCCCCCCCCCCACTATGTTATTCCTTTATTCAGAAAACAAAAAATCTTTAGGTCCAACAAGCCCAGTTTTTTTAAAAAAATTTTATTGTGAAAATACTGTACAGAGGGGTTACAATTACATGGGTAAGATAATGAGTACATTTCTTATCAAGCATTGTAGTCTTCTCCTTTGTTTCCCCTTCCCATCCCATCCTCCCCCCACCTCCCCCTCCCAACTCTCCCCCACCCCACCAAAGTTGTAAAGTTTGTTTTCTACATACCGACTTGTACGACTCATTGTTCCACCTGTATCCCTATTTAAACAATTTGTTTTTTTCGTTCCCCTCCACAAATTATAACATCAAATACAGTGAAAGCAGGGGTTATACCGTGGGGGAGGGACATACAAAGCAACAAAGAAATAATCTTATAAATGCGTTAGAAATAATCACATGAAAGAAAAAAAAACATTTGAATACATATCTTCAGGTTCATTTCCCTAACATCAACTTATCTGACCTTTTCTGCTTGACTCAGACATATACTAGTTATTACAAATAAGGGAAACCATGGGACCTATGATTCTTTGGGCCTGGCTTACTTCACTTAATATAATTTTTTCCAAGCCTTTCCATTTCCTAACAAATGGGACAATGTCATTCTTTCTGATGGAGGCATAGAATTCCATTGTGTATATATACCACATTTTCTTGATCCATTCATCTACTGAGGGGCATCTGGGCTGGTTCCATATCTTAGCTATGGTAAATAAGGCTGCAATAAACATAGTCGTGCTGGTAGCTTTAGTGTGGTCTTGTTTGTGAACATTTGGGTAAATGCCCAAAAGTGGGATTGCTGGGTCATAGGGGAGCTCTATGTGGAGTCTTTTGAGGAACCTCCATACTACTTTCCAAAGTGGTTGAACAAGTTTACACTCCCACCAACAATGCAGTAAGGTTCCCTTCTGTCCACATCCCCTCCAACATCTGTTGTTATTAGAGTTTCTTGATTATAGCCATTCTAACTGGGAGTGAGGTGGTATCTCAATGTTGTTTTGATTTGCATTTCTTTTATGGCTAGGGAGTTGAGCATTTCTTCATGTGTCTATTGGCCATCCTTCTTTCCTCTTCAGAGAAGTTTCTCTTTAAGTCTTTAGCCCACTTATTTATTGGGCAGTTGTTTCTTTGAAGATTTGTTGTTGGGGGATTTAATTTTTTGAGTTCCAAGACCCTTGTCCGTTGTATGGCTAGTGAAGATCTTCTCCCAATCTGTGGGCTTTCTGTTGAGCTTGCTAGCTATGTCCTTTGCCATATAGAAGCTCTGCAATTTCATGTAATCCCATTTGTCCAACCTTTCTTTGATTCGTTGTGTTTCTGGATCTTTATTAAGAAAATTTCGGCCTGTGCCAAGGAGACCTAGGGTTTCTCCTATTCCATCCTGTAATGTTTTCAGAGTGTCTGCTTTGACTCTGAGGTCTTTGATCCATTTGGAGTTGATTCCGGTGCAGGGTGATATATAAGGATCTAACTTTAGTGTTCTACAAGTAGTTAACCAATTTTGCCAGCACCATGTACTGAAGAGGCTGTCTTTCTTCCATTCTATTTTTTTAGCTCCCTTATTGAAAATTAGATGGCTATAGGTCTGTAGGTTCATTTCTGGGTTTTCAATTCTATTCCATTGATCCTGAGGTCTGTTCTTGTGCCAGCACCAAGCTGTTTTGATTACTATGGCTTTATAGTAGAGTTTGAAATTTTGTATTGATATTCCTCCAGCACTGTTACAAGCACAGTTTTGAATGTAGTTTTTTTCACCCCTAGGGAATTATTTATCCATAAGGTTTAAATTATCACTAACTTCAAATATGGAATGAGGGACTTAAATCAGAAAGGATGAATGAGTGTTAAGCACATGCAAATTTTTGTACCCTTCATCATTATCTTGAGTCCTAAAGACTATTTTCTATTGAGTTACACGTTTATTTATAGATACTTTTTGGTATGGTCCATGCATCTCTGACATTTCTCATGCTTAGTCAGACTTAACTTCTGTTAAATTTGTCCATTATTGAACAGAGACTAACAAAATGGAAATGGTCTTGAAAAATGTGCAAGTTTTTCAATGTTCACTTTCTGATCAGACATTTCTTTTATCCTTTTTCCTTGATTCTCTGTTTTCAGGTGAACCTTAAAACTGAAGAGAAAAGCATACTATTCTTCTCATTTGCCTAGCTCTGTGGCATTTAAACAAACCAGAAGAATGCATAAATTTAGCAAAGGATCTGGGCCAACGTGATGGCTGAACTGGCATCATTTCATATTTTTCATGCTCTGTATTTATAGCAATAAATTTCAAGTAAGGAAATAGATTGCAGGGAGTATGCTGTATTAGGAAGGAAGTTTGTACACTTTTGTGGCTTATGGGTGTCTTAGTATAATCTTCTTCCCACTTCCCTGGGTTCATGTGCTACATGTCATTCTAAGAACCTGGAGATGACATCCAACGTCCTCAGCTTCCATAACCACCGTATCCGAGGTGCTTGGCAGTGAATGTACATGCTACCCTAAGAAACAAACAGTGCCTGATTTTTAATGGGAAGCTAACAGTGCCACAATGGTGTGTTCCATTTCCTTAGACCTGATGAAGATTTAACAATATTGAGAAAATTTGGGGGTTCCATAGTTTTCTTGATTTTTGAATTAGCAGTTGCTCACAATTTAGAAATGAATTGCCAAATTACTATTTATATACTAATGATAATATTTAAATACTAGTGGTAACAATAAATAACAAGTGTATATCTATATATCTATACATTAGAAAGGAACTCCTAGAGAAGAGAATTCATGAATTATTTACTTCTTTTATCTTGCTGTTACTAGGGCTTGAACTCAAGGTTCCATATTCTTACTCTACCATTTGAGTCATATCTCTTACTTCCCTGTCTTAACTTTTAAAGTCATTACTAATCCCCACAGTATAAAGGCAGAAACCTGAATGCTTCGATCACCTCTTTCCGAATGTAGTTTTCCGAATGTAGTTCTGAATGTAGACAGTGGGAAACATTCCCCACAAAATGTGATTCCATCTAGATATCCTGTTAGAATGAATTAAGGAAGGGTTCCTTTAAAAACAAAAAAACAAAAACAGAGAAAATTCCCTTAGAAGTTTAGGTCCTCGGGGCTGGGAAGGTGGCTCAGCAGTAGAGCACTTGCCTTGCATGCATGAGGCCCTGAGTTTGATTCCTCAGCACCACATAAAGAAAAAAAAGCCAGAAGTAGGGCTGTGGTTCAAGTGGTAGAGCACTAACCTTGAGCTGAAGAGCTGAGGGACAGCGCCCAGGCCCAGAGTTCAGGCCCCACAACCGGACCCCCCCCCAAAAAAAAGAAGTTTAGGTCCTTATTGTTACACACTTATGGTATGAGTTTACACCAACACATTGAATTGCTGGATCACAGAAAGATGTTATTTGGTTGTAGGAGCTTTGACAGGAGGGATGAGAGTTGACGTAGAGAAGTCTGCCTTTGAAAGGGGGACTGGGAACACACTGGCACAGGACAGAGCAGAACATCAAAGATGAGTTCCACCTATGGCAGGAATTTCACCTTTACCCCCGTGAAATCTTTCTTATGTGTTTCCTTTGAAGCTTATTTGTTCCTTAGAACTACCAAACAGATTGCATTTATATCGGGGCTAGGGCAGTATTCATCTACAAAGCTACTTTATATTTTGGAAAACATGACTTTTGAATTCTGAATGTGGTAGGTACTAACTTACTTTTCCTCCTTAGGACCAGAGGGTCTTGAACAATGTGTACAGGTAACATGGCAAGGATTCCATAAAGCTTTTTGAATAAATGAATAAAAAGCATTTATGAAGTTTTTCTATCATTTATCATAAGCATCTGTGTATAAATTTTAAAGACAGTAACCACTAAGAGGGGGGTATAAACATAGTTCTAGGTACCAATATTCATTTCATGTGTATTGTAATTTTGTCTCTGAGAATAAGGGAGAACTTTTTGGCTTTGTTCCTAAAAGGCTGTGCTTTGTTCATTGTCGTTGGGACCACACCTCCAGACAGAGACTCAACATTCAGACTCACAGACCCCCAATTCTGCTCGATGTCTGGGTAGGAGCCCAGACTAAGGTTGAGCTGTAGGAAGAAAGAGGTCCTGTGGTTAAACCACTTGTGGATAATCGAAAGTAGACCATACTTATTTTCAATTTGGCAGCTGCAGTCCATTTTTTTCTAAAGTGAGCAGTTTTTCCTGGTTTTTCACACTGTGGCCTGCTTATCATTAGTGGTCTGGCCTAGTCATCCAAGCAGGGCTCACCAGCACTCCCCCACTGGGGCTCTGCGGCTCATTCCAGTGTGTGCCTGCTGTGGTCATGCTCTCTAGTGTCAGGCAGCACTGACTGGAGCAGAAAAAAAGCAAGACAAAAACCAAGGGCAATGCAAGGGATGTCATCAATACATGGATGGTATTTTTAAACTTAACATGACCTATTTGATTGACAGCACATGAAAATGCTATGACTCCTTCAATGGTTTCATGTATGTTGATTCAAACCCTTAAGACTTTCTGGAGGGCAGCTGATATTTGAGTCTGCTACCGCATCAGTCTTGATGCTCTAGACTTGGATACCATTTGAGTTAGAGGCGCTGTGTGCCTGATATAGATTATGTGCGAATGTTTCAGTGTCAACAGGAGACGAGGATTGCGAAGACGTGTGTTCGTGTGGGACAGACTACACGTCCACATCTCCAAGGATGAGCTAGTGTATATGTCACCCTATTCATGAAGAAGCCTGGTTTTTTTTTTCCTGTTCTGTTTTCCTCTCCAGTTGGCAATATGTCATTTAAGTCTGCTGGCACATGGGCATGGTTTTCCACCCAAACTGAACTTGAGCTAGAAGAACTTCAGCTCTATTGCAGTCTTATTTTACTGTTTTCTTTGGAGAAAATGCCCTTGATACTACATAAGTGTGCAGCATTTTTTTAAATTTCTGAGTACAGTTCCTTGGAAAGGGCAGCAGAGGTTTCATCAAGCAAAAGCTACATTTCCCTCTAGCATTTACCAACAAGCGTGTGATCTGATGGCTTGAAATAATGGTCAAGGCACACATTGCTCAACTTCTTCAAGCTACTTCTGTCTTTGGGTGCAGCAGCAGCAGGAGGAGGATGAGGAGGAGGAGGAAGAGTCTGTCTTGATGGTATATCAGGTGTTTCTAGGTACTTGGTTGTACGTTTCCCTACACTAACAGGAAGATAGTATACAAGAAAAGTAGAAACTAAACTATTAGCTTATGTGACCTAAAAGGCACCATTGTGGATTTTTTCCAGTTTAAAGGACTCCCTAATCCAACCCAAATCTAGGGAGCATCAGGTAGGGTTGGGCTGCTTTCTTTTCACAAATACTAGAAGGGAATTATTGCATGATCTCACCTAGCGTAAGTGGACATGTGATTAGAAAACATAAATCATCCTAGCCACATCCTAGAAGATATGGTTCATCCTAGGCAGAGAGGATTCTGCCCTCATGTCCACAAGAAGACCAGTCTTGTGTTCTACTAAAGATTTATCAGACCATTCCCTGGCTGGAAGCTGCTTTTTCAGTTTGTATTGAACCACTTAATTTAAATGAAGTGTTAACCCCTCAGCCCTGGCTGGTTAAAAGAAAAAAGTCTTGGAAAGTATGACTTATTCATATCTGATTTAGGATCTCATTGAGGGTGATTGTGTTGTAAAGCCCAAGTGTAGAGCAGCTGATGGAATCTGATGGAAGGGAGATGTTGTGCTACTAATAAACTGTGTTTGCCTGTCAGTTAAGAACTGGCAAAGTACCACGCATATTTGAGCTTGATATTTACTCACTTGAGAAAGGAAAGCTTTCCTATGATTATTACCATTATCGTCAATCTACCTCCTATTTTATATTTAAGAAAATAGATCCTCTGAGAATTGAAGAGATTTGTAAGTACTTCTATGTCTGGCTGTCAGGGGACAGATCCTATGTTGTTTTTCTTTCCCTTGTATCATTTTGTAGATAAAACATGCTTTAAAGGACTTCCTGTCATATTCAACAGTAGAGCAGAATTGAAGATGTTTGTAAATGCATTTTATTTAATACCTCAGTAGCCCGTAGATAAAAAGAGTCACCAGAGTTATACTATGCATATGAACTAAAATCATGATAATTTGTACAATAGGCCTTAGTTCTTAATTAACCTAAAAATCAATTCCCCTAATAATTAATAAAACAATAAAGTTTGCAAAGCATAATGCAAATCACGTGACACAATTTTTCCTACCCTCCATAATGCTGGTCTAGGCTATGAGGCATCTGGAGTCTTCAAGAAAACGTGTGATCTGCAGTAAATATTTACTAACATGCTGGTGTTTCTCAGTGCATGATTTTCTTTTAAAACTGAGAATGGTGATATCTAAGCTGTTTCTAGCATTGCTTTAAGATATATTTTAATGAAGAGATTAAACATACAGTTGATGAATTCTTCAGCATTCTCAAAATGCTCAAAATAACTGTACTGTAATTTGAGGTATAAATTCTTCGACACTGCTTACAGGAACACTTCCTGTTAAAGGTAACACAGCTGGAAAATTCTAATGGAGCCATATCTGTGCAATTAGTGATTGTGTAATGCTGTAAATTTTTGATAAGCATGTTCCAAGTTTTCCTGTCCTGAAAACAAAAACATTAAAATCACTCCTGTGGAAGGAAGGCAAAAGACTGTAACTTACTAAGAGAAGACAATTTATCAGATAGGTTTAGAACTAGCTGAAAAAAAAATTTTAAAAAAACAAGTCAAAAATCAGAAGACTAGGGCTGGGAAGGTGGCTCAGTGGTAGAGCGCTTGCCTTGCATGCTCGAGGCCCTGGGTTCGATTCCTCAGCACCACATAAGCAAAAAGAAAAAAGCCG
>NW_012267277.1:3055107-3067607 GCF_000151885.1 Dipodomys ordii | reverse complement strand
ATAATAATGGCATGTATTTATCTTGGTTTGGCAAGTTAGGCCTTTCTTTAATACTTGGCTTTGCCTAAATAGAATGTGGTTTGTTGAAACCCACAATAACCCCCACACCCTCCAATTTGTTATTGCAGAAAATACTGAACAATAATCATGTGGTATGAATGATTAATGTATGCATGGGTTAGTAAGTATCTTTGAGGTTTAAAAAGTGTTTTTATTTACATTCTTCTGTTGGCTGAAGGTATAAAACAAATAAATAAAAAAATCCATGTGTTAAATATTCCTCTCTCATTTTATACAAGTATTCACAGTGTGATCGCAGGCAGGCACAGTTTTAATTCATTGCTTTCTGTGCCTTTTTTTCCTCTCTATTTAGCCAACACATATCCTTTAAGTGTATTTCGACCCAAGTACTTGATAGTCATTCATTTTACAATTTACCAGGTACTTTGAATATAGCTTCTGCAAATGATAGAAATAATAAAGTTAATAATACTCGAAGAGTGGCAAATTTAATTCATAATGTTGAGCTCAAATAATACATGTGACAATAATAGTCACTTGAAAGGCACATGTGAAAAAAAACGGCTCACATTCTCTGCTTAATAAAATTACTATTATTATTGAGGAAGAGGTGCTATCTAGTGGCATAAACAAGGCAGCTGTGAGATTGGAGCATTTCTGCACTTTAATTTCAGTGTTCATTTATGTCTGTTTCCTGCTTTTGGAAAGATGATTTAGAGCACCTCTAAATTGAATAAGTAGGAATAGGAGAAACTCTGACTCAGCTCAGCAAAGTTTGAATTTAAGTTTAAATGGGCTCCGATGAAAAACTTACTTAAAAAAATTCATGTTGTGGTTTTATGTAGCTCTTTAAAAAAAATGATCTCTAAGCAGTTGTACAAAGGAGTTACCACTCAACTCATCGTTTATGAATGCTTCTTGATCTGCACTACTCCTTCCGTCCGTCTTCCCCATCCCTTCCAACCTTACCTCTTCCCTCCGTTTTCTTAATTTTGTCAGATGTGCATTAAATATTATGACTGTATTGGGGGGGTAAGTTATTATTTTAAGGATACATAAACCTCTGGAGATACTTTGAATTTATTGTACATGTATTATAAAGACTATCAGAAAGTCAAACTTCTGATGTTAAAAGAAAATAAGACACAAACCCCAAAATAAACAAATGGTAGGCTAAAAAAAAATTGACATCCGAAGGGGTTAATATTTTTATTACTTGAAATTTGATATAAAATTGTGGGCAACCCATGACATGGTTTGGAGCACTTGATTATTCTTTTCTCCATAAATAAGAGTGGCATACAGTTAATTTCAGCACTGTAATTGAGCAATGCATTCTGGGAAGTTGAAAAGCACTGTAAGATGAGGAATCATGAGAAGAAAGGAGCCTTTCATAGCCCGTATGATGCTGTTGTCAGAGCTAAAGGCAGATAATGATTCAGTAATAATGGCACATTGTGAATATTTAAGCTGAAAAGATTTGGGTAAAATGAACAGACATTGTTGGTTTGTTAAAACTGAACATTTGGGTCTTTAGGCTTCAAAAGCACTCTGAACTCAGTACTACATTTTTATTCAAAATGTTCCGTAAAACACGATACTTTTTGAAAAGTTCTCTCCAACACCATCACTATAAGAAGTTTAAAGACAATCGCTTTGTTTTAATTTTTACTGTAGAAATGGATAGTATGGGCTCCTTTTTTTTTGTTTTGCAGAAGTTAAAACGTTTCTGTGATCATATATATCTTTTCTTTTAATTTGTAGAAGCAATACCTTCAAAGAACATTCTCTTAGCAATGATGCAAAATACTAAATATAAACTAAGAATATCAGATTGCAGAGAAAGTAAAGTGATTTGCGTTTTATTTTTAAGGTTTCTCTTGCACTGACTAGATTTTTTGAGTGGGTTTCTATATAGCCTGCCTTTTCATTAACAAATCTTCAACCTGCTTGCTTTTGTTCTTGAAACATCTGTGAAATACAGATTTATACTACTGATTTTCTGACTTCGGAGTGAACATTAGCAAGAGCATAGGGGTTGAGCCCTCCCATCCTTTAACTTACAACATTGAGCTCTGATCTGCAATAAGCACTTTCTGAAGAAAAAAAAAACTTAAACTAACTTTAATCATGGGTATTTAGAGTTGGTAGAGAGCTAGGTCCCTATTTTGTTAATAGGCACAACTCTGCTATCTTGAAATGTTTTTAAAAACTTAAAATGAGATCCCAGCTAGAAAAGAAAAATTTTAATAATAAGTTGTAGGACAGAAATCAACCTTGATATTATGTAAGATATGTATGTGTGGTGAGCTGTCATTTATTACATATATATGTATACTGTAGTGTATATATATACATATATATACACTACAGTGACATAAATAATTCTAAGTCTGGTATTTCTTTTGTAAATACACTTTTCATGTGTAGTTTTGCACAGAGACTGAAATGAAACAGATTTCTGAGACTATACAAATATTTATTTTCTTGAGTAAAAGATGATTACTTATTAGAAATGGGCTCACAATTTAAACCAGTATAACTCTTTTTTTATTGTTTGTTTCTGCTCTGGGATTTTTTTTTGAAGGGAAAAAAATGTTGCCGTATGTTTACACTAACATTCATTTTTACCCATATGCTTTAAATCTGTGTATTTGTTTAACCAAAAAATGTTTATTTTTAGAACTGTTTAGTTTTTCTTTTTAACTGGAAATTTTTAGTGGGAGTTCTTTTAAAATTAAGTTAAATAAAATTGTCCTATTTAAAGGACATTTTCTTCAGGAGTTTGAACCAAGAACTAAATGCTTTATTGTCATTAGGTGAGTCTTTAGGCCGGAAATAAGAAGAGTCTAGAGACAAAAATAAAACAGAACAAATGTTTATCAGGAAAGTATGCTGTGATGCAACCATAGTCTTGTATCCTTTTTTTTTCTTAAGTAGCTTTTATAAAACTATTACTCCATATTGATATATACAGAGAGACTTTTCCCTGTTCTGTGATCAGACAAAATTTTTTTTCTATGTGCAGCAACTCACAGTTCCAGCTCAACAAATGGAATTATTAATATAAAAATGAAGTTACTTGTTCCTGAAATCTAGCTTATTTTTGGATAATAAGATAAACATCTCAAATTCTATTACAAAATCTTTTTTGCTTTTCCTCAGAGTCCACATAATACTATAATTGCTTGCTCTTTTTTTTTCTTTTTCTTTTTGGTCTGAGAGTGTGTAACTGTCTTTTGGTATTAAGTAATAGTTTCGTTTAGAACAATAGTTATTATCTCCCGGTTCTCCTCTGTATTTCTGTTTATTCTGATTCACGTTTTCTAATCAAACAACTCTCCCCCTGGGAAAATTAGCCTGAAATTTTAAGCAATTCAAAGCCAATATTCAGAAACCCATATTTTTGAAAACTGGCTTCCCTACTTACCAACTACCAGATGGTTTTTGGCTAATAGGAAGAGAAAGGATTGAGGGAAAGCAATGATGGGAGGGAGAGACTGGTAGTGGAATAGTTGAAGGTTTTCCTTAAGAGATAGCAACAGTAATAAGGCCAGTGCATTATTGTGTTCAAAAAGGGAAGGTATCAATTTCAATTATTTTTAAAGATTCTAAATTAATTTACTGTTTTGAATTAATTTGTCCGATTTAATTTTATTAAATTCCTTTACTTCAATCTAACTTTTAAAAGCTCCAAGTGAATCCTAACCAGAATGGACTGTTTAATACTTGAATCTTATGAAATGCCTTCTGACAAAAGGTTGTTGTATAAATAAATTTACAATATACAATACTGGTTTCCCTCTTGGAAAGTAAAAAAAACACATTAATATATGAAAAGGTTTCATAAGTTTTTTTAACCTAGTAATAGCCAAATTTAGTGGGCCTTGTTTTGTTTTGTTTTTTGCTGTAACTTCAATTATCCTCCTAAAACCACCTTAGGAAGTGATGCCCTTTGGTCTTTTCTGGGCATCTAAGTGAAGAAACACTCTCTTTCAGTCCCTTTGCTGTAAAAAAGGGCATCTTCCTGTGACTCTTCTACTCATCTGGTTGACATGTTGCCAGGCACCAGTGGTGGCTCATGCCTATAATCCTAGCTACCCAAAAGGCTATCTGAGAATTGAAGTGTGATGCAAGCCAGGACAGGAAAGTCCATGAGACTCTTCTCTCCAATTTAGTACCCCCCTCCACTCCTACCAAAATAAATCCAGAAGTGGTGTTGTGGTTCAAGTGATAAAAAGCCTCTTGTCTTGAGCAAAAAAGGTCAGGGGCATCACCCAGGCCCCAAGTTCAAGTCCCTGGATTGGCATAAAAATAATAAATAATAATCTCCAAGTTCCATTTGGAACAGGTGTCCAGTCATAGAAGTCTGACTTAGAGGCCAAGGTTCTAGATTCAGTTGTCGCCTTTTCTCTGCCCATCAGCACAGCTCCTGGTAATTGACTCTAGATAACCAAACTGTATCCTTGGAAGCCAGCATTGTCTGGAGCTCTTCCAAGTTGACAAAAGGATGTTATAATAAAGATCTAAGTGGTACTACTTGCTGATCAAGAGGAAAGGACAAGAATGTTGAAACTGTGAGACTGTGGAGGTCATTCCATGTGGCTCCATCTTTAAACAGCTCTTTATTCCTTTCAAACTATAATTTTGAGTAATGGAAAGATTCATTAATCAACCTCTTTTTAAATTCTATTGTCCTTACTACAAAGAAACAGACTTAAGTATATATTATTTTCCAAATTCATGACATAGGAACTCATGGAATATTTCTGATTTAAGTTTGCCTCATTTCTCAATATATATTTTGGAAGAAAAAAAAGTTCAAGTACTAAGATACTAGGTCTAGTGATACGTACCTGTAATCTCAGCAGTTGGGAGACTAAGGCAGGAGGATCCGGAGTTTAAGGACAACCCGGGCTGTATAGTGAGACCCTGTCCTAAAAAAAGAGAAGTCCACAAAGATTTTTTAACCTAAAACTCAACAAGTATACAATATGAAGGCATCACAAGTTTTATATAATTAGGTTTGTTTTGGTTTGAGTTTTTCTTGCCTTTCCTTTTATTTATTTATTTATTTATTTTTGAGCCTGGGAAAGAGATGGAGCAACTAACAGCAGCAGGAAATTTTATTTATTTATTTATTTATTTATTTCATTGTAAAGATGCTGTACAGAGAGGTTTACATGAGTAAGGCAATGAGTACATTACTTGTTGATCATTGTTACCCCTTCCCTTGTTGTTGTCCTCCTATCCCTTCCCTCCCCCACCTCCCACACTCCTCCCACCCCCCCCCACCTGAAGTTGTAAAGTTTATCACCCAAAGGAAGTTTGCTATTCTCATCTAACACTGACTTCATATTTGCTGAATAGGTACAATTTTTCTATGACAATATTAATGTTTGCATATCTGTAAGAAATTTTAGATTTGTGAGTGTATGAAGTTCTTATTTGTATGAAAGTTGAATTTATTTCAATTTTTGAGCTATCATTGATCTAAAAACCTTAAAAAACTATCACATTCAACACAGTTTTTACCTTACTAAATAGATTACAGTAATAGCAGAAGATTTAACTCAATATATTAGATAAAGGCTTGCAATTTTAATAGACCGTAAACATATATTTAAAAAATTACCATGAGACACAATTACATTTTACATTTTGCCTCCTGAGCTGGATGCCGGTGGCTCACGCTTATAATCCTAGCTATTCAGGAGATTGAAATCTGAGGATCATGGTTCAAATCCAGCCAGGACAGGGAAATCTCTGAGACTCTTATCTCCAATAAACTACTCCAAAAGGGGGTGGAGGATAGAGTTGGTGAGATGGAGAGTGAAGGGATGACAAGGGAAAAACACAGGAGGAGGTAATAATGCTCAATGGGAAATGTACTCATTACCTTACTCATGTAACTGTAACCCCTCTGTACAGTATTTTTACAAAAAAAAAAATTAAAAAAAAAAACTACTCAGAAGAAGCCAGAAGTGGTACTGTGGCTCAAGTGGTAGGGTACTAACCTTGAGCAAAAAAAGCTCAAGGACAGTGCCCAGGCCTGGAGATCAAGTCCCAGGACCAGAAAAAAAAAAAGAAAGAAAAATTGCCTCCTGCTCAGGGTGTCAAGCAGTCACTTGGTAAAGCCTGAGAAGTGACATGTGCCTCAGTTGTTAGCATGTAAAAGCTGTGTTTTAACAAGTCTCCAGATATATATTTACATGATAGACCATACTAACACCTTTAGTGTTATCTGTCAATCAAAATTTAAGAATGTTTCCTGATCAAATGTATCTGCTGTTGGTTGTCGTTGTTACTCATTTTGTATTTTTATGTATTCTTTAAGAGTCCATGGTTACTGACCCTTTGTATATCCCATCTTTACATGGATCCTGCTTCCTCCATGATGTGCTTATGGGGGTCATTTCAACCTTTGTGATTCAAAAAAGGTACAAATAACTGAGCCCAATGAGAGTTGCAAATGGTTTTTCAAAGATTTCCCCGCCCCCCCGGGCCCAAAGATCAAAATGCCTTAAATTTATGTATCTGGCAACTCTGACTCCCATCTTCTTATTTTCATTTTTGGTAGGAGGGTTTTTACACGGGACAGATATTATTAAGAGAGCTTTATTTTAAACATTCAGATGTATTTTGTTCTAAAGCAAATGCTTGCTCAAGAATCTAAGAAGGCTTCGTGGGAAGAGCAAAGCAATCTAAGCCATATGTATTGGGCAGGTTGCCAGTTGTTTGCCAATATGCCCAAGCCACCTGGCTCTGCATTCAGCCAAGTGTGCCATTCCGACCAGCCAGCTTTAACCTCCTGGCTGCCTTTCAGCACTTAGGAAACTCCAAAGGCCTGAGAGCTGTACTTCAATGTCTCCTATGCCAATAGTTTTCACTCAGACAAACCGCTCAGCGACACTGACCGCTAACTCACAAACGCCCATTTTGAATGAGCTCTCCTTTTGTTTAAAGCACCATTCACTGGTGTTGAACCTCTGCCATAAGATGAGCCTGGAGATAGCAGACTGAAACCTTTACCCATATGCCGTAGACAGACACTTTGACAAACAGCATTTTATTCTCAAGCCAGTAAGTGACAGGGTTTTGCGGTTCTGGGTTCACTGGGATTTGGGTTGGCTTTATTTGTTACTGGTTTCAATTTTTATTTTGGGTGATTCTTAACTTTTGAATGTTTGGAAACGTTTGTTCATTTGGTTTCCCCATTTTGTTTAGTTTTGAAATTAGTTGAGCTGTTTCATAATTTATTTATCAAGCTTGATTTCATAATCATTGGCAAACTGGGTCAGGAATCGTGGGGAACAGGCCCAATCTGTTGTGGGATCTCGAAGACGTATTTCTGCTTTCTGCTTTTGAAAGATGCCCTTCTTTCTCTCATCAGTACCTAAGGATTATATAATATCTTGATTCCCTTTTTGCTTTGGCTCCCAAGAAACTCAGAGATATTGCCTCAACAGATATTTCAACCTCAATCTCTTCCTCTACTACTTTTCTTTTGTTACTATTTGCCTTCTTTCATGGCCTTAAATTCTCATGTGTGTACATGTTTAATGTATGTTTGTGAGCCATCTCTAGTGATTTATCGAAACAGGAGGATGTTAACTGATGAATAGATAAAATGTGAGAATTAACACCTTGAGCCTCTCCTGATTAAAATATTTTAATAGACTGTTGAAATAGTAAGATGGTGCTTCAGGTTAATTATCCTGTGTGTTAAATAGGAGAGCTGTGATGATTTAGGGGTAGAACTTTTATTACTGTGAATTCTGTGCTGGCCTTTGGACTGGCCAACTTCCTATTTTCCATCAAGGCTATGGTATGTGCATTCTTGGTTGAGCTAGTTCCCTCTCAAGGACCACTATCTCTTAGATCTTGAAGATCTCTTTTGGCTTGGTTCCAATTTAATCAGTCTGAATGGATCCTATTGAGTAACTTGACTCATTCACCCTGCAGAAGAGACCTGAATACAATATTTCTGGGAGGCTGTTTTTTTTTCCTTTAAAATTTAAATCTATTATAATGTTCTTTTTATTGGAATTGTTGATCATTTCAGGAAAAACTTATCTGTGTTGATGTGTGTTTTCCGAGGCCATTTTTCATTGCCTTAATAAGACTGATTCAGATTATAACATTTTGGCCAAAGTCCTGTGGCACACTCAACAAAGCCTGAACAAGGTGGAGGGTACCAGCTCACAAGATGGATAGACGGCGCTGGGGGAAGTGTCCCAGCGGGTTTTTACAGTCTGTCAGAGGAGCTGCAGCTGTGACCACCCATCTGTGCATCCTTGGCTTGGACTAGGCTTCAGTATTGAGCATTTATGCTGAAGAAAGATGTTCAAAAGAAATGGATCATGTGGCTTCAGTAATAATGGCCAAAATGTGACAGGGCCAATATTTGAAGAGAAATACTCTCATGTTCCACAAACTGTACGATTTAGCCTTTTGACGTCTCCAAAATTTAAAAGAAAAAAAATTCCTGCAACATTGATTTTTATTTGCATTTTTGTTTGGAGGGGGGAATTTTACTAGAAAAAAATAGTGAGCTTTCTGTTCATATTTGCAGATTAATATGAAACCCAAAAGCATCCCAAAGACCATATAAATGGTATTTTCCCTCATTCACATTTTTTATCTTGTTTATAAGCTTTCTCAATTAGCCATCTTGCAAAGCTTGCTCCTGAGCCTTAATGATCACATCAATTATGCTGGGATATAAATTTTCTTCAGAAAAAAATATATGCAATAATAAGTTCAATAATTCTGGACAAAAGGCTGTTAATTACTAGTATTTTAAGATTAATTATTACATTATTAAAAGAACCATATAAACCATTAATTACTAAGCCTGGAAAATTTGTTCCCCAAATAATGCCAAAATTGTCCTCTTCTTTTGTGTAGGGAAAGAAGTACATATGTTTTACCTGCATTGTCTGAAATAAGTCATTAGTGGAGTCAGAGTTTTTTTTTCAAAAGCATGAAAGCAATACGTACGTCTTTCCTTTATTAGTTCCAAATTTTTTAAATTTCTCTGCACAAATCAGGTTGTCTATTTTACTGAACTAAAACATCTCACTTAAAAGATGTTCTTGGAAAAAACATTACAACATTTTCCATCAATATAAAACCTCAAGGCAATTACTTAACCATATATTCTTAGAAGAAATATCTCTTTTATTTATACTTGCAAATTGGCAAAAGAGTAAAATTCCCATCCTGTTTCTTTAAATGTTTTCCCATACACAGAGTACTTCTCCTCCCCCAAACCACCAGTTAGATTCTAGGGAAGATCCTTAGAAAGTGTTTCTGAAACAATTATATTTAACCAGGCACTGGTGGCCCGTGCCTATAATCTGGGTGAGTTTTTGAGACTCTTATGTATGTGGCAAAAAGCCACAAGTAAAGCTTTAAGTTGTGAAATGCCAGCCCTGAGCAAAAATATTAAGAGATAGTACCCAGGCTCTGAGGCCAAGCCCCAATCCTGACACACATATACAAACACGAGAGAGAGACATGAGAGAGAGAGGAAAGAGGGAAGGAAGGAGAGAGAGAAATTATTTGATTTGGCTTTATTAATATAAATGAGCTTATCAAAGAAAAACAGGGTGCTAAACTAGACATCATTGCAACAAGACGCCCTCATTACTTCATTTATTAAGCACTTAATATGCTTGATGCTAAAAAAAAAAAAAAACCCATGCATGGCTATTCCTTACTGGGCAGTAATTTGATTGCAAAAACAAAAAAAGGCCTGCTATGAAGTTGGTATTCTGAACTATGAGAGTGATGCGAGTGGAACTGATGGCATCACCTCCAGTAAGTTTCTCTCGACTCATAACCCAGAAGTTACCGCTTACTGCTCTTCCATGTTTCATGTCTAGTCAGCTATGCCACGTTCTGCTGAGTCTGCTGTCTTGTCTTAGCAGGCAACCCATCTTCTGTTTCACCCCATTCTTCCTTCGCTTTAGGCTGTTAGTATTTGGAGCCTAGACCATTCCCGTAGCCTCCTTTCTTTGCTCCCAGTCTTTTCCCCCTGTCATCCATTCCTTCATTTTTCTTCTGCCAGAATGGGCCTTCCAAAAAGGATCTACCACTTCTTTGCTGGCATCCTTTTGATTCTCTTATACAAAGGAGGATTGAAGATCAGGACAAATCCTACCCCGAAGCTAGGTAAAGCAAAAAGGGCTGGAGATGTGGTTCAAGTAGTGTCAAGCTCTATCACCTGCTGTGTGAAGCCCATGCCCCTTGCCTCCTTATCCCATACTGTCTTTCCCACTTCGGTACACCATGCTCCATCTGTCTGATCTGATCTGGCTCTGCTGAAATGCGTCCAGTTTACCGAGGTGATGTACTTTATCAGTCAGCACGGCAGTATGGTACCACTGCATCCCCTACTGTTAAAAGGTTCCTTAGAAATGGCTCCATAGCCCACGAAACTCCAGCTCCTGCACAATACTCAGTTTAAACACTATGCCATTTACAAGCTATCCCAGACACTGGCTTGCAGTGGTTCAGGAATGTACCTTACCTGTTTCATTAGAACCTGCATGGTGCTTATCACACTATTCTGTAGCTAATAGTATGCTCCACTGAATGATATGAAGTTCACTGCATCTTCAGTATGTAACTCAGGAACTGGAACGTAGTGGACATTCATGATCATTTGTTGGAATGTATATATTTAAAATTATTTTTTAACAAATTTGTTTTTCTGAGAAAATTTACACTTATTATAAAATCATTTTCAGATACAATTGATTAAAAATTTCCTTGTTTGACATAGTAGAACTAAACAATTGGATATAAAACATAAATATTATACTTAGGGAATACAATGCAAAAAAGCCTGAAATGCAATACAAAATGTATTTGTTGTATTTAAGCCTACATGTTTAATGTTTCAGGAATAAAAATAAAAATTTGGTGAATTAGAATGTAACTCATTTTTATGTTGTCAGTGCTGATCATCACTATACTCTATATGATGCCTACACTGAGGTTGCTAGCTTATTTGCTGACATTTGCAATCACATAACAGTGCTTTATTTAAACACATAAATGACACATAATCATAAATATATAAAATTCAGGTGTTAGAGCATTTATCCACGTTCCTTTAGATGCTTAGAGGTGAACTTGGTGCAATCGTATTTCAGAAAGATATAAAACAGGTTGGGCTTTAACAAGAGTCTATAGAATGTAAAGCCGGCTTGCATAATAGGTAAGCATCTCCTTCAGAGAAGACCTGGAATGGCATCCCCATTTTGCAGATAAGGAAACCTAGTCTCCAAATTTGGTGACTCGACTTGACTTGCCAGTTGTTAGTGATGGGTGATGATTGGAACCTAGGTTTTTCAATCTCCCGAGCAGACCCACAGCAGCATTCGATGTTCTCAAAAGGGATTTAGTAAGTTAGGAAAATGGAAAGCACATCTACAAAGGCCAAGGCCTAGAGAGTGAGTCATATTTCCCTAATGATTCCTCCTTACTTATAAATTCACAGAAGGAAACATCAAGTATATCTAGCTGAAATCAAGCAGGGCACTGAGTGGGGTCTTTGGTTTTGTAAGCATTGTACAACTACTAAATAGTCTGAGTTCACAAATATGCCTCTAAGTGATTAGGCTAGATCCATTGAAACTAAAAGAGGAAATTAAGCCATATATATTATATATGCACATATTTATATAAAGCATAGAGGAGCAATATTGCATAAAAGTTTTATTGCCATGAGTTTGGGATGACATGTTATAAGTGGCAAAGCCACAAGTGAATTATGCAGGTCGTCTCAAGTAGATGCCAATAAAATGTTTTTACTCTACCACATCATCTGCTATTCTGCCTAGGCTACAAATTTAAAGAGAACCAATTTTAGAAATTTCCAGAGTTGTAAAAGTTTTTATTGGTTCTATATTTCAAACTTGCTGCTCTGTAAATATTGGTTCCATTAATTGTTGCAAAAATTAATTCACAGAGATTTAAAAGTACACGTTCAACAGTGGTCAGTTCTTAAAACATCTTCCTTTCAAGTTTAAGTAGTTTTTCCTGCTCTAAGTAGAAACATTTTCCTTTCTCTTCTCTTTTATTTTTATGTAAATCTTCCTTTTTTTTTCAAAACCCATTTCAAGTCTCATTCCCAGGAAGCTCACAGGGCGTGCATGTCAACCCTGGTTTGATTGTTGTTTGTCCTCATTGTGTATAAACACACACACACACACACACACACACACTTTCCTTTCCTTTCCTTTCCCTTTTCCCCTTTCCTTTCTTTTTTCCTTTCTTTCCTTTCCCCTCCTTTCCTTAACCCTCCTTTCCCCTCTCCCCTCCCCTCCCCTCCCCTTTCCTCTCCTCTCCTCTCCTCCCTCTCCTCTCCTCCCTTCCCCTCCTGACTCTCCTTCTCTTGTCTGCCCCCAGCTGCCTCCATGGCCAGTGTGTGGCCGCTGGCCGCTCCTATGTGTGCAAGTGCACGG
>NW_012267277.1:2899899-3051712 GCF_000151885.1 Dipodomys ordii | reverse complement strand
CAATTACATGGGCAGGATAATGCGTACATTTCTTACCAAGCATTGCAGCCTCCTCCTTTTGTTTACCCTTCACATCCCTTCCCAGCCTCCCCCCTCCCCACCATTCTACCGTATTTTCATTTGGTGTCTGCTCTAGGGTTTTGATTTACCTGGCCCCACTTTGCAGTGCCCCATTTTCTCAGGTGGAACATTGGCATAAAAGTACTTATCTATCTAGCAAGGGGTAGGAGACTTAATGAGTGAACAGCTGTAAAACCCCTGGAGAGGGCTCTGTGAGTCAGGACAGAAGTGCATAATTATTAATCATTATTACTATTGTTATTATTTTTAAATGGCTTCAAGCCATCTCTAAAGTTTGTAATAAAATGAATGTGTCAAATAATTCTTTCTGTGTACCTGTTCTGTGGTCATGCATTTCACAAATTAAATGGCAGAATACTTGTAGGATAGGATTATAATGATCCAAGTAAATGATCCTCAACCAATTCAAAATTACATGATTAAGACCCCAAGGAGCTAAAGCAAGCACTTTGTATGGTTGCCTTTCAGCTTGTGAATAAATCCATTCTGCATTAAATTATGTGAAAAGGGAACGTTAAAAATCGCCTTGGAATTTTTTCTATGTAATTATGTTGGAATTTTGGAATAAGTGCCTCATTCTCTAATTTCTAAAGAAGTCTATCTATGTACCTTATCTGTATTATGCAAAGAAATCATTTCAGGTTTGGTTGGTTTAGCTCTAATCAGTTGTTGGGTTAAGCAAGCATAATTTGTAGCTAGATGCCTATGGCTCATGCCTACAATCCTAACTACTCAGAAGACTGAGATCTGAGGATTGTAGTTCAAAGCCAGCCTAGGCAGGAATGTCTATGAGATTCTCGTTACCAGTTAACCACTAAAAAGCAGGAAGTGAAGATGTGGCTCAAGTAGGAAAAAAAAAAACTAAGGAACAGAGCCCAAGCACTGAGCTCAAGCTTCAGTATTGGCAAACAAATAAAACAATAACAAAAAAGTATATTGTGAATTTACACAATCAGATCTGGTCAAATATCATTTGAATGGGAAAATCACATACTTGGTTTTTCTAGTTGTCTCTGTCTTTGCTGTACTTTCTGTCAAGATGCTGCAATTGGGTATGAGCTAGCTTACATTGTCAATGAGAATGGTCTCCCACTGCAGATTGGCTGCTTTCAGCTTGAGTTATCTCAGGCAGACATCTGGCTATCTGCAAGGCAAGACTCAGAGCTCAAGCCTGGGAAGACCTGAGTTTTGTCAGCCCACTAAACTGAGGATGAGAAAAGAAAAAGGAATTTCTGTCTTTTCTGGTGCTTTTTCCCCCCCTGGTTTCCTTGCTAAAAATCAATAGCATGGTCGATAGTTGGTTTTGAGTTGTTCAGTACATGCTAGGGTTTTTCTGATGTAAACCTTTGGTGTCTGGGCTTCAGACCTTATAATGTGTCTGGGAAGGTCTGATAGCTGTCACAGCCCTCCTGGGTTACATTTTATTCCCACAGTAACCTTTGTAATTCAAGAAGGGAAGTGGAAATCAATTTTTACACCATTTAGTTGTTTAGGGAATTTTTTTTTTTCAGCCAATGAACTGTTCTTGTAAAAAATTTACCACACTTATATATTTCCCCCTTCTAAACAGCAAATGCAAATAAAATGAGATCTTTTCATTAGCAAATGCTCTAAAATGAAAAGCAATTCAAGTCATGTTTTTCAGTTGTTAAGACTTAGTTGTATCCTGTTTGGAATTTCTCACATTCCTTTTACATGACATGGAATGACACTTTTAATTTTAAAAGGATCCATTTGGGAAAACCCAGTGTCTTTTCTTAGAAATACTCTACAATGGTAATATCAGGAAGAAGAAAGTGGCTCAATATCAGGTATAATACTCGTGTGGCTTATGTTTTGGATTCTGTGAAGCTATAGAATGGCTCTTGTGCATACTGAATAATTAGGGATAGTGCATAATCATTATAAATGATGTCTATTAAACCTTTTCTGTTGAATTTTCTCCCATTACATCTCTTGCTGTTTTGGATTGGTAAATATCAATATTCTCTTCTAAGAATTATTTTCGTTGATTGTTTTGTCTCCCATTGTGGTATTTGTTCTTATTCAAATACACCATTTAATATTACCCTTCATATATTTTGAGGAATCTTCTAGTACACTGAATAAAGATATGATGATGTTGCATTTGCAAAAGTGTCTTCAAGTTTCAGTAGATTCCTAAGTAAAATACAAAGTGTTTTTGTAAAGTTGTGAGGAGCAGCATCTTACAGAGAATCAAATTATGTGTCTTCAAAACACAAAACACATTTATTTGAAATAATATGTTTCATAGTTAAACAGTAATATTACAGAAAGAATAGTACAATTCAGCTGCATCCTCAAATAGTGTTAGATCTGACTTGTTGTATTAATTGAAAGGGTTTGGTATAATATAAAGAAACAGGCAAACTCTGGGCTTCCCTCTATAGTGAAAATTTATCATTCATGTCTTCCATTACCGTGCTATAATTATGGTAAGTGAAGCAGAACGGGATCGATAGAGCAATTTATCAATGCATTCAAAACTATTCTTGCCTGGTTTACGTCATACCACTGCAGATACTGTCATTCAATAAAGAGACATCTAACAGAATAAAGACTTTAGACGGATCCATTTCAGCATAATGTCTTCCTATGTAATGTTCTAATTTTGATCATGGTTTAATTAATTGTTTCACTTTGTATGGTATTATGTGAATTAAAATATTTCCTGAATTGAAATAAATTCAGCCTTCAAGTTTAAAAGCACTTCAATTTTAAAAGCACTGCAATAGTGTAAACACTGTTATTTAGTGCATAGCTTTTAGTCTTTCTCAGTGTCATTATATATTATACCCCACTTAGAACTAGAATAACAGCCATGTATCCATCATGCCCCTAGAATTATTAAAATTTAAGTAACAAATATTTGGCTAGAGACTTTATTTAATAACTCTAAATTTTACCTTTGATCATCATAAGATTCAAAATAGGCTTTATTATCCTATTTATGACTTAGCTGTGATAGTAGGCTCATAAGAATATAAGTCCACTTATTTATTTCATATGGTCCTTCTACCATCAAGTTTGTACCATACCATGATAATATTATTTACTATTGTAATAGTAAATTGCAGATTACTAGGTTGTCATTTTCCTTTCCCATGTGGTATGAAATTATCATCCAGTGTCATTTTGGTTAATTCAGCCTTCTACAAAGCCATAAAGGTTTGTTAATCATGGCAGAGTCACAACACTGCACAACTAGCACTTGTATTGTTGGATTCTTAAACCTTGATACATATTTTCAAGGGCATAATGTGGCTCTGATTGAGTTAGAAGCAACACAACTTAACAAGGAAGTAAGTTGAAGATAACAGGTATTGGTTTTGAAGAATAGCATCTACAAGTTTCTTTATTCTTCCTTTCCTTTTTATTTTCTTTTAGCTGTTCTTTAAAATCACTGTTTTTTTTTTTTTGTCTCTAATTTCCTTACATAAATAGAGTTTTATACTACATGACACCTTCAGGGATTTTTCCATCGGCTCATAAAACAATCTTTCAGACACAGCCTCTGAAATTTGGTGATTATTTTCTAGAATTACACCCATGGCATGTGACAACACCTCCCATTCTTTCTATTTCACATCTTAAATTTGAATGTTTCAATTTGAAGCGTGGTTTTGGTTTTGGCCATCTCCTTCTTCCTTCATACCTTTCACTTACTTACCTGCCCATGGGTGCTCTCCAGTATTGTTTCATAAGACCTTGTCTGCTAAAGGGTTAAACAGTCAGACTAGACGCTGCTTTCTTGCACTGTACTTAAGGAAATTGTGATGTCATTCCCACAGTGAAGATGTAAATTGTGTTGTTGGCAAGATTTATTGGGGGTTATTTTACCTGCTATCACATTGTATTGTTTAATTGGGGACTATTTTTAACTAGCATTCTATTTAGACAGTGTCAGCGAATTCTGAGAGCTTGCCAAACAAATTCGCAAAATGGTTGCCAAGCTGTAAGATGGCTGCCAAGGTCTGAGCACACTGAAAAGGTTCAAAATGGTGACCAACGTCTCAGAATTGGTCGGTCAGGTTCTCCCACCTCCAGTGCCCACCTCACACAACTCCTACCCTAAAAGGAAAGGGGAGGGATTCCCTCACAGATTCAAGTCTTGGCACTAAGTCCTTGGCACGAATGGCTTTAGTGTCATCCAGAGATTGTAGTAGTCACCGTGAACTACTGGTTTCACTGCTTGGCAGGGGAGGCGGGGAGGAAAAGCCACTGCGAATACCATGACCATTTTCTCCACCTTGTCTCCTGTGCACCATTAGTGCGTTAGCATGGGGGTGTACTTTGAAAGAGCTTTCTAAATGAGATTGGAAGGCGTTAACTAAGGCTTCGGGCTGTGCCTTTTTGTACTGCTTGCCTGAAGTGATACAAACTTTATATACAACAGGTTTAAGATTTATTTTAGTTTTGCATTTGTTTACTGAAGTTTATAGCAATTGCTTTCTGGCAGTTGTGCTACTTAGCAGATTGAAATAAAATCATAAGGGTGAATTAAAACATACTGCTGTTAGTGCTGATTAGAATTTTAGCTTAGTGTAAATACCGGATGCAGGGTCCAACTTTGCAGACACTTGGCATGAGCTCAATAGGAATCTCCAGGCTACACAGGAGACTCTGTGTGTGTGTGTGTGTGTGTGTGTGTGTGTGTGTGTGTGTACGTACTTACTTGGATGCTTTTAAAATTCTTGGATAGGTGGAGCAGACTACTTCTGCTGGCATGATGGCTCATTGTGCTGTCTATGTAATGTGCTTGGATTCCAAGGTAGATAGAAGAAGCTGGGGGAATGATAATAAGGGAACAAATAGTTTCAATTTAAAACATAAAGCCTGGGGGTGTGTGCAGAATTTTATTTAAGTCCAGCTTTTCCTGTGTAGTTCATAAACAATTAATACTAAGCTAATTTGAAAAACTTATTATTTTGACGAATGACCTAATAGCAAATATATTTCTACAATTTGTTGGAAATTTTTCTCAGAGATTTTTTAAAAATATATAGTCGAATTAACTTTTCTAGGCAGTTTATTTAGTTAGTGAATTCCTTAAATAGGGCTTCTGTTTAATATCAGCTATGAACTAGGTTTTATGTTCTAATTGAGACCTGAGTTCCTAAAGATATTTTAAATGATTTAAATGTTTAAGTATCTGTCCAAAAAACTGGTGGTAGTGTTTTTGTTTTGTTAGTATGTTTTATCAGGAGAAGAGTTGGCTAGTGAAAACATTGTGCTTGTGGAGTTGATACAGTTTGAACTTTCAGAAATTCACTGGTTTAGGATTTATTCAGGCATGGAGTCCTTAGGTAGTTTGATTATTCTGTGTTTCACATAAGAGATAACCAAGAAATGAGACATTTCAGTACTTTACTTTTTGCTGATTTTCTTTTGCTATTTTGTTGGTGATGTTTGTAGTCATTTAAGCCCTTTGTATGTTCATCTCTAGTCTTTTCTCTGATGGTAAACAATTGTCAGCCAAGGCCCAGTGAGTCAGTAGATGAAGCCAAATGCTATCGACTGTGCTGGAATTTGAACTCTGCATCCTTCACTGTAAAAGATCAATTCCCATTAAGATGCTTCAGTACTAGAAAGTTCATCATAGAGCCATGGAGACACTCAGAGGTTAGCTGGGCAAATGTATGATATGAAAACTATAAAGCAGATCTCTTAGTGCATAGTTACAAAATATGTTTGTAATATTGTTATATCAATATTACATAAAACTTTTCTGTGTTAGATTTAAAAATCAAGACCTCAAGCCTCTTCATGAAATATCATGATACATTTTAAGCTTCAAGTTAAGAATATGCAAGTAGTATGGTTAAAATTTATTCTTTTTATTTTTGCCTGTTTTGTTTTTCTTACATAGTCACTGATGATTTATTTCTTTTTCCAGAAATACTGTTGAGGCAATGGTAAAAATTAAACATATGCATTTTTAAAAACTTTTTTCCATAACAGATCATATCTGTGAGGATTTGGGCAAGTAGGGATATTTTTCATATTGCCTTAAGCATAACATAATTCTAAATTCCAGAGCAGGAGAAGCCAGCAGGATCGTGTTTATGTAGGCCGAGTAAGGATATTGTTTGCTGCGAATTCCCAAAGTATTCTTGAGCATTCTTGCTTAAATAAAAAGAATAGTACTTTCCAGTATTCTAAGGGAAACTTTATTAATTTTACTATAGTCCAAATTTTACAGTAGTAAATTATAGAATCTTTTTGCCAGGAAATCTAAGTAAGTATTTTAACTTGAAAGGGTTGTTTGTGTTTAAAATGGATGTAGTGGTGTGTTCAGCATTCTACCCCTTTCTACATAGCATTGCCCAATTAACACATGGGGTGTATGTGAATATATGTTCAGGCCTACCCAAGTCTAGAGATAGAAAATTCACTTTCTATATAGTAGCTTTCTGCATAGGGCAACCCAAACAGCTGTTACTCCTTTTTTATAGCTTCTTTAATCTATGTGCCAACAAGTCAGTTTACAAAATCTGTTTTGTTGATGACTGCTGCGATAATAATTGTGGTGTTTTGTGGCTTGGCAAAGGGCTGGGGTCTCCTCTGAGGATGGTTGCCAAAGGCTTTGAAGGGGTTGAGGTGGATTCACTGCCAAAATGAGTCACCACTCTCTATTTTATTTAGTGTCCTTCTGCCAAGGCCTTAGACACTTTCTGTTTTCATTCTTTTGTAGGCTTTTCTCCCCACATTGTGGTTTTCTTCACAGCCAGAGGCCTGGGTCTGCCAGGATAGGTGAGCGAGGCTGGCTACCCCTCACCCAATGCCAGTGGGTAGTAAAGCAGAAGAGCTGGGGTTTTGCTGTTGGGTACCTTGAATGAATATGTAGGTTTAATTATGTAGTTATGAATTATAGATAAAATGATGGACTTAGATAATCGAGTACTCTTTCATCACCTGGGTTTGGGGCAGAGATTCTCAGAAGAATAGGTATTGTTTACTTGTAAGTGACATTCGAATAATGTGACAGTGTTTTAGTGCTTTTCATAATTGATTGTTTAAAAACCCTAGATTATTCATGAGTTCTGGCTATCGGCCCAAATCATGAATTTTTCCTCAAACAAAAGAGTACCATTCTCCTCCTTTTAACTGACATAATATTTTGCTTCATGTAAGTATATTTTCTACACATGCCTAACAGACTTCAGAGTATAATCCTAAAATTTATTTCTACCTGTCTAGATTTAAATTGTCTCTCATAATTAGACTGAAAGATGTGAATTGCTCACTTACTGTCTAAGATATATTAGAGATATTTCTTCAGTAAATACAAAAGTAATTTGAAATAAGTTAAAATCTCTTTGACTATGGTTTTCCAGCTCAAACACAGTTATATATAGAAAGATGGAATTTCATGTTTATGTGATCATATGATTATGTTTATGTGATATGTTTATGACATTGATGATTTTGAACAGAGAGTATCTAGTTGGCTTTTTTCTTAACTAAAGTTACAATACCTTCTTAAAATCTAATAAAAGCCATGTACACAGAATTAACTGGAGGCATGTAGTTTGTGTTTTGTGAGTATCCATTCATTGTGTTAGATCTTTAAACTTTTTAGACACAGTAAAACTTCATTATAACATCCCCTGAAAACATTTCCATAAATATAAAGTAAAAATTTCAAACTTCAAAGTCCTAACTGTAGGCACCAAAATATTTTCCATTTATTATGGTCCAAGCTTTTGTTCTTCAGGAGGAGAACATGCTATAAACATGGCTTTATTTTAACACTTTGTTTGAAAAATAAATGATATTAATAATAGATTTTTCTTATAAGAATTTCAGCTATAAACATATAATTATAGGTAAAGACTGAGATGGTAGTAAGATAAACATTGATCTGATCATATCCAACAAAGCTTAACATTCAAATAAGTTATCAAATGTGAAAGCCTTTTGTAAATCATAAAATATTCCATTCAAGATCTTTAAGCTGTATTTCTTTTTTGTTTTCTGAAACTTTATATTATCAGATTTCTTTCCAAGTAGCCAACCAGTTCAGAAGTGGCACTTAAAATAGCAAAAACAAAAAAAATAGAACTGATTATTAAAAACCTGTAGACACCCTGTGATATAAATTTATTTGGAATTTATATACTTAAGAGTTCACGGCAAGATTCCAAAACAGAAATTCTTTTGGATGATCTATAAACCACTCAATCCCTGGTTAATGCTCAAACCATGTGAAAAGTTCCAGGTGAAGTTCACTTGAGACTTGTGTGAACCCCATAAACTAAGTGAAGTCCTATAAACCCTGCATGTACCCCAAAGAAACAAAGTAACTAAACCCAGCAAGGCTAATTAAAAAAAATCACTGTTTTCTAGCAGCTGCTTAAGTGTCCGCAGTTTGAAGACAGACATTACATTTGGAAGTGAACTGTTTTATTTTGGAAGGTATGAATCATAAGCAACTTGGTATTTAAATAGAGTTATCCTGTTGTGAAGGTCTAATAATAATTCAGTTTAAAAAGAGGAACTGCAGCCGAGTACTGATGGCTCATGCTGCAATCCTAGCTACTCAAGAGGCTGAGATCTAAAGATTGTGGTTCAAAGCCAGCCTTGGCAAGAAACTCCATGAGACTTATATCTCCAATAAACTACCAAAAACCCCACCAAAACAGGAAGTGGATTTGTGGCTCAAGTGGTAGAGGACTAGCTTTGAGAAAAAAAAAAAAAAACCCTCAGGGATAGGGCCAAGACCCTGAGTTCAAGCCCCAGGACTGGCACCAAAAAACAAACAAAAAACAACAACTGGAACCTTTTTACAAATATTCTCAGGAGCACACAGACATTGACAAAATATAGTAGTAGTTAAAAGGTGGTAGTTTTAATAGTGCTCTTAATAGTAGAAATTTCTTTTTCATCACCATTTGGAAAGAGTAGTTACCTTAATTTATATTGAATCTTTATGCCAAAAACTTAAAATAAGATTCTGGCTGAATCTTCTATTCTGACAGTATGAGTTGGTAGAAGCCACGTATTATTGATCTGTTCAGGAGAGAGAAAGAGAGAGAGACAGAGAGAAACAATAACTAATGGATTGTTGATCATGGCTTCCATCTAGAGGTGTGACTTTAGATATTGGTATGTTAACCTTTTGGGTGCATCAGTTTCTTTTGGAAACTGAGATGATAAGACTAAAATGAGATTCCTTCCAACTCAAAAAATTCTAGAAGTAACTGTCTTCATACCATTGTTTATCATATCCTCTGAAAGTGGGTTGATGGATACGCAGAGAACACATGATAGAATACCAGCTCCTTCCTTTATTAATCCCCAAATCAAAAAAACACTCCTGGGTATCCTGTGCTGAGCGTATACCCTCTTAGTTCCTTAGTACCCTGGGATAGCAATGATTTTATTCTATTGGCTAAGCCTGTTTTTGTTTTTGTTTTGGTTGTGGGGCTTGAATTCAGGGGCTGGGCGCTGTTCCTGAGCTCTTTCACTCAAGGCTAGCACTCTAACACTTTGAGCCACAGTACTACTTCCAGTTTTCTGGTGGCTAATTGGAGATAAGAGTCTCATGAACTTGCTGCCCAGGCTGACTTCAAACTGTTATCCTCAGATCTCAGCCTCCTGAGTAGCTAGGATTACAAGCAGGAACCACTGGTACTCGTCTCAGTATTTTCACAAGACTTTTTGGTTGGTGTCTTAGCAGCTCAGGAATCCTGAAATCATTTCCTTTGACTGTTAAGTGTTTAACAGGTAACCAAAATAAGGTTCTCTTTCAGTCTCTTAATCATTTTATTTTTTAGACTGTTGGTCTCACAATGGATAAGATGTGTAAGAAATGAGTAGTTTTCATAAGGAATCTGTATGTCCACTCATCCATGGGCCTTGGGGAGAACTTGATGATTAGGCATCTTGTCTTCCAGGAACTTACTCAGGTCTGCAGGTCTGTCATCGAAAGAATGTCTTGACATACCTGAAGAAAGAAAGAAAGAAAGAAAGATAGATAGATAGATAGATAGATAGATAGATAGATAGATAGTTTCTCAAGGGGGTCATGTTGACACTGAGTGTACCTCTTATCTCCAAGATGTCCTAACCCTAGACAAGAAGTGGCACTCTGAAAAACTAGAATTTAGATTAAATAGTGAGCTTGCTGGGTGCAGCAACAGAATCTTTAGAGCATTCCTAGCACACACAATAACACATGAAGCTGTGTCTATGGCAGGTACACCACACTAGAGCTACTTTCTGGGCTCTTGTTAATGTCATGCAGACCTTATGACAGGTGTTGCAGCTGCCTGCCTGGCACAGTCCATTAGTGGCATGCTGTAATTGCCCCTGGTCCCACCCTTAATGGGTGGGGGATGAAAGCAGCATAATGGGTGAGGGGAAGCGAGAAGATGCCCTCAGGCTGGGACTGACATCTGGTCACCAATGCTGTCTCACAAGAGTGTCTGTTTGTTGCCTACAAATCATGGGCCTCTACTTGAGTTCTCTGCCACCATTGGATTCCTCGCAGCCATCATTATTGCACAGCTTAGTGATGAGCTAGGTTTGGAAAGGGGGGTAGTCATCTCAGAGCTGGAAAGTGCCCACTACCAACATTGTCCTGAGAACATTCTTCTCTCCATTAGCTAAGAGAATGAATAAGTATCCTCATGACCTCCCTTTAAGTGTTTCCTGGTTGTAAATTTGGGGGATTTTGGTGTGAATGTTATCTTCCATCATTATTTTTGAAACTTTCCTGGACCTAACGCTTCTATTCAAGAGTTTTAAGTAGTCTGTACATATATGTAGGGAGATAAACAAACATTAGTCTGAGAAAGTACTGAAAAATCTTATCAGCCTGCATTTACTAGACCCCTAAAGCAGATGCAGGGAAATAAAGAAAAGCCTGATTTCCTCTAGCTCTCCTTCCAGCTGGGAGATGAACCTAAGCGTAATTAACCATGGCATCAGGCAGATGGATTCAAGTGGGGCTGAAGGGATACGTGCAACATTGTGAGTTCAATTATGGTCTGTGTGCACCAAAGTAAAGTAGTGCTTTTAACTAAGACTTGGGTGAGATTGGTTTGGGAAACTTTACACCCAATCTTTTTGATGCATAAATCAGCTTCGTGATATTCAATCCCAGCCTAAAGATGGAGAATCTTAGGGTGTCTGGATTTCCCAAACTTGACATGGCCCACAAATCGAAAAGAATTACCTGGCCTTATGATCTTTTATTTGTCTAACAATAGCATCATCCATGGGGTCTGTGTTCTTTTGTCTGCTACAGAGCAGTTGCCTATTGTTGAGTAGCATAGGAAAGCCTGAGATCTTTCAGGAAAGGGACTTAAAAGTCTATTCAAAGCCAATTGCAAAGCTTTTTGGTGTGCAGTATTACAGTTCTAACTTAAATTCCAACTTAAACAAGAAACGTTCCCTTTAGGTGCACTCAATAAATATTCAATGATCATTTCTAGTTATTAGGAGAAACTTTTAGAGCCACTTAATTATGAAGATATTAGTAACTGAAAAATTGCCAATTAAAGCATCCTCTAATTCCACATGCCCTTGTGCTCATCCACTTCTGAACACTCATGGAGAAATAGCATTAAGGATCTAACTCGACCTTAGTGATTTTACAAACAGAAAGGTAGCAGCTCATGGTCTCTGAAGTGATATATTATTGGAAGACCATGCACACCATTTTGTTTTAATTGATTCTCACTCTTAAGTATGCAACCAATCTGAGTATATCTCCTTTTAATTATTTATCTGACTAGTATGAGAAAAGTAGGTAATTGTTTGGTGATCCATGCAAATATTTTAAAAGGAAGGCATCCATCTTTCGTATGACACACATCCTGAAAGGCATAAAAGAGTACGTTTTACTTTGTAACTTCATAAATATCATTTATAATGTAAGGGATTTTAAAACACAATTTGTAAGAGACACAATAAATATTTATTGATGGAAAAAATGGCCACAATAATTAACTTCAAGGAATTAAGAGAGGAACAATTTTAAACATGAAGACCACAATGAGTCAGTGAATTCTTTTCAGAAGTAAATAGTTCTAGAAACAGAAAGGTTTACTAACCAGATGTTCTAGTTAGGTCAGAGGTGAAATAATCCTACTATAAGAAATAATAATCCTTCTATAAGAAAATCACTTCAGCTTATACATTTATTGCATGTTTCTTGTATGTGTACCATTGATATTTACTTTTGGATCTCCAAAAGAGGAAGGTGTAAAGAACACATAACATTTTAATAATAATTATTGAGTTTGTGTTAAAAAGTTTGAGCTCATGGTGGAGTTTGGAATCATTGTGGTGGATCCTTATTGGAAGAGGAAGGGAGAAAAAACATACAGTTCATTTTCTAGGAAAATATTTGTAAATTAGGCTTGGTTAGAACCAGCACAGAGACAGCATATGGTAGTTTTCAAATCTATTTTCCATCGATGTTTGTCCATTGCATTTGAAAGATGCTGAGTACAAGAAACACTTCCCTGTCCTAGTCCTCTGTGCTGAAAACAATCATTTTAATTGGATTGCTTCTTTGGAAACAATACAAAGAGTACATCGCTAAAAGCTTCTGGAGGCCATTTTCAATATTTGTAATAATATAAGTGCTAGAAATGTGCTTGCATTTATACACAAAGGCAATGATGTCTTCTGCAAGCAAGGAGCCATTGTAAGAGTTTCATAATAATGTCTGTTTGAATACAAGTAGACAAAATGATTTTAAATTTTAGAGTACCAGACTTTTCCTTTCTCCTTGACAGTGTTTGGACATTCTATTTGCTATCCAGTGCAATTTAAATGTTGCTGGGTTTCTTTTGTGCCCAAAAGCTGGGTGCCAGTAGCTCACCCTGTAATCCTACCTACTCTTAGGAGGCTGAGATCTAAGGATTGTGGTTCAAAGCCAGCCCAGGGAGGAAAGTCCATGTGACACTTGTCTCTGATTAACAACCAGAAAACTGGAAGTGGGGCTGTGGCTCAAAGTGATACAGTGCTAGCCTCCAGCAAAAGAGCTCAGGGACAGCACCCAGGCCCTGAGTTCAAGTCCTAGGACCCACCAAAAACAAAAACATATCGTGTCATTTCCATATGATTAGGATGATATGTCATAAATATAATACTTATAAGATTGACTGAAGTTTTCATTTTTAATGCAGATGACCAGACAAAAATTTAACCATGAAGACTAGAGTCTGAGTTAGTGCTTAGTGAACATACTTTGGGATATTGAAATATCAGCAGAGCATTATGCTTGTAGAAAGGCTCTTTTACTCTTTTCCGAAGCCAAATGAAAGACTGAACGTTCATAACATATCAATTGGAAAGATAGTATAAAAGTATTTTTTTAAATCCTAGTTGGAACATTTTTTTAATTGTAAAGTGTTGGGTAACATCATTGCATTGAACATAGCAAATCTCATTGAAAACTAGTGTGAATTTGACCCATCCAAACCCTTGCTCCGTTAAACAGAGTCTTGGATATTCCATAAATTCCAGACGTGTCTTTCTATGTAGGAGAAAAGATGGAGAGCTTTCACTTCCCTTATTTTCACTTTGTTCCTCCCCTCAGCGCTTGTTCTTTGTTTGAATAAACTTTTGTGGTATGTCTTTCACACATCATCGCTTCTTGCTTCAAAGGCCTCTTTTAATAACTTGGCCCTGGCTCACTTTTCTTTTGCATATGTAATTGATTTAACTAAAGTGTATGTGTGTGTGTTGTTCTTCTTGTGTGTGTGAACCTACATGTATGCACATCTGTACAAATAAAAATTTCACTAGAGAGGGAAGTCTGTGATCTCTGGTTTACTTTAAGTACACACACACACACACACACACACACGGAAGAAAACTTATTGGAGCAAGAAAACTTAAGTTTAGAGTCAACTCTGTTTTCTGTTAGTGCTGCCTCAATTTCCTCAACCCAAAATGAGGATAATAATACTCTGAAAAAGTTACTTCCCACGGGGAAAGTTACAATCATTTATCAGACAATGTTGGCAATTGCCATTTTTAGGCAGTCAGTAAAGGCTAGGCGTTACCACTACCACCATTATGAACCTATGTGTGTGGTTATGCATACCCACATACAATGTACATTACATGAGCATCATAGACACACAATTCTATAGTATATTTAATTTTTAGCTGATAAAAAATCAACAAGGTTGACAGTTGGCTTTTTTTCTTTTTCTAAAAGACTGATTTTTTTTCCTTTATTGTGCCAGAGCCACGGCTTGAACTCAGAACTGGAGCATTGTCCTTTTAGCTTTTTCATGTAAGGCTGGCACTCTATACTTGAGCCACAGTTCTTCTTTTGGCTTTTTGCTAGTTAATTGGACATAAGAGTCTCATGAACTCTCCTACCTGAGCTGGCTTCAAACCATGATCCTCAGATCTCTTAGTAACTAGGATTACAGGCAGGAGCCACTGGATCTTAAATATTATCACATGAAAACTGAAAGTTTTCTTGTTATTGTAAAACATTTGAATCAGCTTAAATATTAAGCAAAACTTCTGTAGTAGGTAGCTACAAATACCAATTCAGTCACCATTTTAAAATAGTGATTTCAATGAGAAGTTTGAATTGTATTTAATTATTTCTTGATGTTATGAGAAGTTAGAGCTATGCCAACTGCTAGGGAATCATGTTTTCAACATTGAAACCAGCTTCAAGCTTCCAGTACTATTTTCTGCTCATAGCATTCACGTAAGGGCTGTTAGGATCACACTCCTGATTCTATTAGAACTTCTGGTTAGACTCTCATAGTTGAAGGTTACTATTAACCAGCTTTAATGTTAACAAATATCTACCAGAACACCCTAGGACTATTGGTTTTACTAGTGTGTGCTTACCAAACATTAGCTATGTTCGTCCCAGACCTATTAGATGAACAAATGACATTCAAGTCCAAGTAAAAAAGAAAGTTTTGTTTCAGTGAAACTAAGCCAGTGATTTTGGAAAAAGTAAAGATGAGTTCTAAAAATTTATTTAAATTACATATGAATGAGGTAACTCTAAAATTTAGAGAATTTTGTGAAAACCTAAGAGTTTTTTGGTTAGAAAACTTTTAAAGTATCTCTGAATTTGTCCTCTTTTTTAAACAAATAAATCTGGAACTCTTTTTATGCTTTATAGATGTGGTTTGAATAAGAAAGAAATGAAAAAAACTCCAATTTAAAAGCTTCCTAAAGCTAGGTCTTGCCTCTGCCTAAGCAGATGGACCGCAAAAAATGTGCACCTATGTGTCTGAAACTAAAATGCTTAAGGTGCATAAATCCCATTTTAAAATAAATTATTTCAACAATAGTGTAGTAAGTCCAGTGATCGTGGATAGACAGCTTTTCTACTAATTTCTTACTCATATTTTTTGCACAGATTTAAGGAATATTCTGTTCTCTTCCTACCAAAGGAAGGTAGAAGAGAGAACTAACAGATGAGGTTCATATCCAAGAACACAAGATGGGCTAAGACCTAAAAGTTTAACTTGATATAGTTAATAAGTTGATATTCTGAGTTTGACACAGTTTGGGAATCCAGGAAGAAGTTAAGTCTAGATTGGGCATGGTAGTGCATACTTGTAACCCCAGCTATATGGAAAACATTTGTATGTAGGAAGCCCTGAGGAGGAAGAGGAGGAAGAGAAGTGAAGGAGGAGGAACATGAAGAGGAGAAGAAACAAATTAATTCCAATCAGAGCAGGCTGCAAGCACTCTGAACAGCCATTTACTGGAAGCAGTGTACAACATGGTCCAACAGGGAGAAGGCAGATGTTCCAAAAGCTGGACAGGACCAAGGCAAAGGAGCAGCTGAGCTAATGTAAACAGATTCCTAGCATCAGAGAGGGCTCCAGGGCCAGAATTTTATTTTAAGGGTGCATCAGGACATCCCAGGTGAGTGTCTAGTTTTAAATGAGTCTGGGTACTGGATCAAGTATGGATAGAGGAGCTGGCATTTATTGTGGACTTTAGGAATTATCGTACCCAAAGTGGAGCACAGGGCAGCTCGGTGGTGAGGGACAGTGTGGTGCTGGGGTCTGCGGTGAACCTGGGCCTCTCACATAGACTTCACCGTGGGCACTGTTATGCAATGGGAGGTCAAGTGGTTTAGTGGGGCTGGCAGGCAGCCAGATGAGGGCTGAAAATGTTCAAAGAAGAGAGAATAAAATCTCTGTGTCTCTCTTTGTGAAAACAAAACCCAATAGTCAGGATCTAGACGTTCACCCAAAGAGAATCCCCAGTATGAAAGAATGGAAGATCCATCTTATCTGTTCCTCGTGTTAGAATGAAATTAATTATTTTGGTTTTTGTTGTTTTTGTTTCTCCTGATATCCGCTATTGATTAGTGATTACCCCAAATCCATGAATGATTGCTGACAACATGATCTCTTTGTCTTGGTCTTGTAATTCAGGCACGTTTCACTCAGGCAAGCCTAGATAGATATTATTATTGTTAAAGACAACAACCTACCTACTGTTTTGGTAAGTCTGAATTTCTTATTTGTTGCACTGTTTATTGTGCCATTGCTGGTGGCAGCAGCATTTTATAAGGAGGCATTCCTGAAGCTCAGCTAAGGTGTTGGAGTAAGGCTCTATAAACAGAAAAGTACTTTGCGTGGGTTTATTTCATGTGTTCCGTCTTACGTCATTTATGGCACTAAAAATGAGATTGCACTTCCCAGAGCACTGGGACAGTTCATTCAAAGGTTAGCCCACCTAAGTTTATAGTAGTTCTCTGTAATAGAATTGTAACTAATTTCCACTGTTGTTTTTGGAGAAAACTGTGGACTGTAATTTTGTGTTAGCACTTTGAAAACAGCTCCCTGTATTGTCATATTATTTTAAATGGGCTCCGTTTTAAAACGACCTTTCATGTTTTGATTGCAAGAATATAGCTTACACAAGTCTGCAGTTAGCCAAATAACAAGGATCTAGTAAATGATAGGGCTTTAACACAACCCTAGTTAAATTTTTGTTAAACATCTCTAGCCCCTTAGGCTTAAAGGGGAACATAGGGGAGAAGCAGGAATTCCTGTTCTTTCTCAATTGAGGAGTCCTATTGGATGGTCAAGATATTATATGGAGTAAAGTCTCCACATGAAACAACAACCCATAATAGTTATACAAATGAAAAATGACTACAAGGAGAATATTATACTGCAGTTTTGTAGTCTTTTCGGGAGAAGTCTCAAGCATTGATGTCCGAGTAAACACATCTATCTCCCACAATACAGGAGAGCAACATCATTTTTATTTTACGGCAAATGTTCATCATCTCCTCTCCCCATCCCCTGCCCCCCACACAAATGGCAGCTATCTGCCAGGAGCTACTCCTCTGGACACCCCATTCCTCTGTTACATTTCATCGCTGTATTAGTGATAGAATTTCAGTGTTGATTTAAAAGACAGCCTGCCTTAAAGCAGATTGCATAGTTTGCACACTGTGAATTGTAATTAAAGTGTAAGGGGTACTTATTATGTCAACAACTGGCATGAGAACCCCCAAGCAGCAGGTGACCCCAACCATGTGACATTTGTGACAGCTAGGAACCCCTTTTCACTGGCTTAGCAGTCTGAAAGTCCAAATTGAAAGAAGCCCAGAGGCTGTATATTTCATTCGATCCCAGGGGAGGTACAGGGTACAGCTTCCTTCTGTTTTTCTGGGAGGTCGCCAGAAAGTTTGTAGAGCTCTGTTTCTGTCAGAGGCTCAAAAGAGAAAAAGAAAAAGCACACACAAAACAAAACAAAACACCATACACACCACAAAACCATCCACCAATCACCCCCAGGACCATAAATTTGACATTTCCCACAGTCTCTCAGAGACCACAGCGTTGCTGTGTCAGCAGTTCACCCGTCGTGTTGAATTGCTTGAAAGCAGGGCGCCGTGTTCTAGCATTAAAGAAAAAAAAAGTTCTAATCTTCAATATGGAGTGATTCTTTGGGTATGAACCATGAAAAATTATCAAGCATAGATATCCTAGATGTGCTCCAAATACATTTGCATTATGCACTACATTCTCTTGACCTTCTCGAATGGGATAAAGTCCGAATTTAGAAAGATGAAACCACATGTATAATAAAGGAAACAGACCAAGGAGACATGCCATATGTTTTTCAAACCTCATTGTGATGTATAAACCATTTGAAATGTGGTCACATAAAAAGTATGCTACATTAGGAGACTGAAAAGCTTTTAAGAGTAGATTTTGATCAGGTTCCACTGTGAAAATAGCCCCCTAATGGGGTTTGCATTTTGGTCAGAGGTTCAGTCTTTAGTCATTGGGATCCTGAACCTGACAGTTGTTGGGGTTGAGTAGAAAAGGTGTCTCTTCTTTCTTGGCGTGTCCCATGGGGTCTTAGACACCCTACTGTCATGGAGTTTCTGTATCCCAGAAATAGAAGCTTTGGCTCTTAGGTAATTCACATCTTTGGTAATGCACATGTTTGGGCAGTTTTAATATGTGTGTGTATTTTATTTTTAGCTGATGCATAGAATCACAACACTTGTATATATTAATGGGGTACCATATAATGTTTCAATATATTGCATAATGTTTGTGTCATGCTCAACATCTGTTTCCTCAAAACATCTACTGTTTCTTTTTGGTAGAAACATTGAACACTCTTTCTATAACTTTTTGAAATGTATTGGTCCTATCTATTTTGACATATAGTGCAGTAACACTGAAGACTTTTGTATTCTTATTTCTTATTCCTAACTCTATTTTATATCTATTGATTACCGTTTCTTTATCCCTCATTCTCCATCAAGGTCATTTTGAATTTGAAGCCCCAGCCTCTTATATCAAAAGATGTGTGGCTAGTGCTAGTCTGCCCTCAGTAAGAGCATAATCTCAGTGGAAGTATTTCTACCCTGTAGAAACCTAGCAGAACATTTAGCCCCTATTTTATTCTGTTTAAATCAGAAAGTAACAATGTTCTGAGCCCAGATTCTACTTTATGAATTTAGTGTTCTGCTTTTTAGCCAGTAAGGAGCTATACTGAAAAGAGGATTATGGGTTACTATTCTTTGTGTTCCCATGGCACTATGTTTGAATGGCTTACTGTCCACCAACAGGGCAACAGATTAGAAAGAAGGTTGAACCACCTTCTACCCTGAGTGACTAGACTAAAACCCTTCGACTTTAGAGCTACAGCCATGTGTTGTGTTGTAATGTAGGGGCAAATAGCTATTTTTACTATAGTTTACCTAGTTTAGATGAATGGAGGTAAGGACCTAAGAGGATTCACATTAAGTAAAATTTGACTATAAGCTTTCTTTACTCTTTCTACTATAGAAACAGAAAATGTTCTTTTGGTTTGTTTGGTTTGGTTTTGGGGTGCATGGAATTCAACCCAGGATTCAGTTCATCACTTATGCAAGTGCTGCGTCTTTCCAGCAATTTGCAAATAATTGTTTATATACAATATTATATATATATATTCAAGACCAGTTCTTTTATTTAGCCAGAGAAACTAAGGTTCTTTAGCTGAATTTTATCAGTTACCTAGAGAGGTGAGGAGAGAAGCTGGAGGGATATACAGGAGTGAGATTGTACATACTGCCTCTTGTTGGATAATTGATGGTATGTTTTGTAAGCATATTGTGCAGGGTGGGGGACATCAGATCTGCCAGCCAAGCCTCCCTGGCCGTCTGCCTCAACTTCTCCCTGCTCACCTCTCTTTTTCTCTCCTCTCTCTCTCTCTTTCTCTCTTCTTCCCTCCCTTCTTCCCTCCCTTTCTCCCTTTTCTTTCTCCCTTTTCTTTCCCTCTCTCCCTCCCTCCCTTCTTTCTTTCTCCCTTCCTTCCTTCCTTCCTTCCTTCCTTTCTTCCTTCCTTCCTTCCTTCCTTCCTTCCTTCCTTCCTTCTTTCCTTATTTCCTTCCTTTCTTTTCTTTCTTTCTTCCTCTTTCTTCTTCAATCCCCTTCCTTCATTCCCTTTCATATCACTCCCTCATCTGAATACTATTTCCTTAGTCTCTTTTCTTAGTTCAACATCATTTATCATAGATATTTATCTGCCTTGAAAATATGTTATTTTATCATCTGTACAAAAATTACATCACCTCATGGATATTCTAAATGTAATCTGTTCATAAATAGCATGTAATAGAATATGGATATATTTAAAAAAACATTTTGCAGAACTTTTGGCTAATTTTGGAAATGACATTCTTAGGGTCCGATTTTATAATAGAACCTAAGAGTATCTGAGATTGTGCCTATAACAAGCCAAAGATGAAAGCTATTTAGGTTAATGGCCTAGGTGCAGCATGCCGGAGTTAGTACCAGCCTAACAACATTTCTAGTGCAATTTTAATAAACATGCTCTTTTTTTTTTCTTTGCAGTGGGTTTGATCTGAGGGCTTTACACTAGCTAGCCAAGAGCTCTACTACTTTGAGCCAAACCTCTAGCCTGTTTTTTGCTTCAGTTATTTTTCAGATAGGATCTTTCACTTTTTGCTCCAGTTGGCCTCAGACTACACTCCTACTTTGCCTCCTTTGAGGGCCAGCCTTAGGAAGCTTCTCTGTATTTAAACTGTCTCATCTCCAGTGCTCACAACAGAGTTTGGCACCCAGTAGGTGCTCAGTAAAGTCTTGTGGGTTTTGTTTATGGAATGATACACTGACCTCCCTTCTCCCCACTCTCCCCGACTAGTTAAGTTAGCGTCTTTTCTCAAGGAATTTTCAAGCATGTCCATTTCCTAGGTTGCTCAAATGTTTTGTGACATTTTAAGCAGCATATTGATGGCAACATTTCCAAGTTATTTCAGGCTTATCAGTGACATCCCAAGTTCTACTTTCTCTCTTGAAATAATCAATTTTCCTGGGACATACAATTCTTAAGGAAAAAAATGATTTAGATGCAAAGAGTTTAGACATTTTCAGGGACATCTAGAGCCAGTGTAGAGGAGTTGCCTTCAAGTGAGGTTGATAAGAGTCAGGTTGATTCTGGAGGCCAGGTTTCCTCAGTTGGAACCTGATGTTCTTTTGGGGAGACATGATGCCAGATTGATTCAAGGTTGTCCTCTGTTGCTCTCACAGTTGTGAAAATTTCCTTTAGACTAAACAGGGAATATCCGAGTAACTGTGGTGGTGAAGATGTCAGAGGTCCATTTAACATGGAACTGTTTCAGACCTTGTGTAAGGTACAGCCAAGAACAAGAGAAAAGCAAGCTGGCTGTCTGCCTTCCATGCAAAGGTTATTTTTCTTATTACAACAAAACTAATTAGTGGATTTTCTAATGTAAGAAAATGTTGCTGTTAGGAAAAGTTTCTTCAAGTGTGCCAGAAAGCAGATGGTGGTGGTGAGCAGTAGTTTCTTTTGCCAGGTTTTGTATATGCTTTCTAAACCTGCGAGAGAATTTGCTTTTCCAGAATCAAATTTCTGATCTTTTTTAATTTTTAAAACAGAAATAGAAACTTATATTTAAATGTTCTTATATCATGTGGTCTGTTTGACATCATGGTAACTGGAAAATGTTGAATAACATTTTATGTTACTGCATGAAATTTTTCTCTAGGGATCTGGGGGTTCTTTTTTCTCTTTTTAAAAAAAGTATTATCTTAAAGTAGTTATACAAAGAGGTTTCAATTCCACATATTAATTTATGAGTACAATGCATCTTCATCAATATCATGCTTTCTAATATCTCTTCCCTATCTCTCCCAACCCCACACCTCCCCTCAATGTATCTGGTTCCATGTTCACATATTACTTTGATACATGTGCTCTCTACTTAGAGAAATTGAAGTTTGTGTCTTGAGTGTTCTAGTGAGGAGTTCCCAGATTCTGCATAAGCACTAGCTGTTTTCAGTAAAGTTCCTTAGATCCTGCCTCTGTTCCCTATGATATTGATGTATGCAGTTTGAATAATTTACTTCAGCATCTACCATTGGTCAAGTGTTTCTGGTCATTAAAAGTATTTATTCTCACCTAATGAAAAGACCTTTCAAATAGGTTCACTTGAAGGCTCCTGGGAAGTCGTCTTAAGCACCCTGCTACCATATCACCATGGTGGTAATAATAATTCCATGTATGGTGATTTTAAAGGCAAATTGAGAGGACTATAGCTTTTATTATCTTTTAGTAGCTATACAAAGGAGTTCCATTTAAGTAAGCAGTTTATGAGTACGATATATCTTGATCAGTGTCACCCCTTTCAACATTCTCAACCATCCCTCTCCTACCTATCCCTTCCCTTACTCTTCTTAATGTGCATTCTTAATCTTGTCTGCATGGCTCCCTCATCATTTTTTCACTCACCTACCCTTTTCCCTTCAATCGCACCTCACACCTGTTTGCTGAACTTTGATTTTGGCTTTCTAAGGAATTATGCTACTTGAGATCTTCCTTAAATCTAGGACATACACTTATAATAATGTAGAGGTGGCGTGATGTTTTGTTGACTAAGACTTTAGAAATATTTCCTTTTCTAAAGACCCCCCCCATTAAAGCGTGAAATCACTAGATAAGTTGCTAACATATAAAGCAAATCTGTGAAGTTTTGGGAATCATTTGAATAAAAAGTAAGAGGAAAGTATTGTCCCCAAGTACTCTTTTAGTCTATGTTCTGTTATTATAACAAAGTACATGAGGCTGGGAACTTTACGTAGGAGAACAGTTTATTTAGGTTCGGGAAGCTGGCTCTGGCAAAGGCCCACCTGGCTGTATCACATGCATGCATCACGGCAGGTGTGTGTCTAAGAGTATGGTATCACATGACAAGAAAGGAAGCCAGAGAAAGATTAGGAGGGAACCACTTCCTTCCTGTTAAGAACACTTTCAAGAGAATTAACCAGATCCCATGAAACCAGGATTGCATCCCCCCCCCAAAGGCCAGCATTGTCAATGACCTAGTTGCTTCCCCCTAGACCCTATCGCTTGAAGGTTCTACCGCCTCCCAGCACTACCATGCTAGGGATTGGGGTATGTGAATCCTTGAGACACAAGCCATGTGCAACAGTAACCACTACTAAAAAGAAAAGGCTCCTTATGGAATTTGTGCGCTGCTTTTTCAGGGTGATAGATGGTGTCAGGGAAATGGAAGAAGGGTTATCCTTTTTTTCTCTCCCATATCCATGTGAAGCTGCTGCTACTGCTCACCTGCCCCCAGCAATAACCTACTGACCAAAGATGCCATGCTGGATATTAGTTTACCTCCACTTGTGGTTTTCTTGTTTGTTTCTTTTTTGTTTCAAGCTATACCATGTCTCTTGCAAGTAAATTTCCCAGTGTAAGAGTTGCTGCCTCTGTTCCCTATTCAAACCATGCTACTTCTTTTGTTCCTGCCTTGAAAACAACAACAAAAGATCCTATTCCCTTGGACTGCTTTTCCCATTCATGATGTTTTTGTCTTTTAGTAGCCAAAAATAAAATAAAATAAAACAGTACAGAATTGAGATAGGATGTTCATAGATTTCAATGAACTGTGGTTGAGTCAGTGGTTAATTCTTATTTAAGATTGCAGATTGAGATGGAAGAGATGATACATGGATCAGTTGAACATACAGACCCACCAGTGCCTTGCTAGTACTGATGCTGCTAGGTTTTAAGATTTGTCGTGGAGCTCAAAGGTGGTAGAGTGAGGTTGTGTGAGAATAGAGCATGGCTAGAAAACAGAAACACTCACTTTTGTACAACTTTTTACTTGCTCATAGATTTCTACTATGACCAGGGTATTTGGGAAATTGTGAAAGTTAAGATATATGTGATTTGGGTTGAATATGAAACAGGCCATTTCTTTGTGTGTGTAGGATGTGTGTGTGTGTGTGTGTGTGTGTGTATGATTGTGTTTGTTGTTGTTGGGACCAGAACTAAAATCAGGGCCTCATGTTCTTTCTTTTTTGCTCAAAGCTGGTACTCTACCACTTGAGCCATACCTCCACTTCCAGCCTTTTGGTGGTTAATTGGGTGTAAGAGTCTCATGGAATTTTCTGTGTGGACTGACTCTGAACTGTGATCTTCAGATCTCAGCCTCTTAAGTGGCCATGATTACAGGCATAAGCCACTGGTACCCAGCTGTCATTTCTGATTTATCTAATGTTCTACCTCCTTCCACTGCTGCTAGACATTAGAAAGGGTCCTAATCTCTGAAAAACTCAATGTTACCACTAGTGGTGATGATGATATGTGGCTAGAATAGGAGAACCAGAAGTGCATTCTTTTTGTGGGGGAGGAGGGGTCAGTTGTGGCGCTTGAACTCGGGGCCTGGGCCCTGTCCCTGAGCTCTTTAGGTCAAGGCAAGCACTCTACCACTTGAGCCACAGCACCACTTCCGGTTTTCTAGTGGTTTATTGGAGATAAGAGTTTCACAACATTTCCTGTCCCAGCTGGCTTTGAACTGTGATCCTCAGATCTCAGCCTCCTGAGTAGCTAAGATTACAGGTGTGAGCCACCAGCGCCCAGCTCAGAAATGCATTCTTTTATAAATGATACAGAATTCTGTGGGTGCTCTTCCTCCTCCTCCTCCTCCTTCTCCCCCTCCTCCTCCTCTTCATCCTCCTCCTCCTCCTCCTCCTCTTCTTCTTTCTTCTTTCTTCTTCTTCTTCTTCTTCTTCTTCTTCTTCTTCTTCTTCTTCTTCTTCTTCTTCTTCTTCTTCTTCTTCTTCTTCTTCCTCTTCTTCCTCTTCTTCCTCTTCTTCGTTCTTCTTCGTTCTTCTTCTTCTTCCTCCTCCACCTCCTCCTCCTCCTTCTTCTCCTTTTGCTAGTTGTGGGGCTTGAACTCGACCTGGGTTCTGTCCCTGAGCTTTTTCGCTCAAGACTAGCACTTTACCACTTTGAGCCACAGTGCCACAGCTGGTTTTCTGGTGGTTCATTGGAGATAAGAATCTCACAGACTTTCCTGCCTGGGCTGGCTTGGAATGGCAGTCCTCAGATTTCAGCCTCCTGAGTAGTTGGGATTATAGGCATGAGCCACTGGCACTTGACTTGGCTGTAGTTCTTATTAAACAGTGTAAACTGCTAAGGAATGGAGTAAAATCTCCAGTGCTTTATACATAGTAGTGATAATAAGTACTTGATGGACTGACATAAACAAGATTCTTCCTCCTGAGAAAGGTTAATTATTAGTCATTCTTTGGATCTGTGTTGATTTTTTTGAAAACTGAATTAAAAATCCAGTCACCTGCTTATTACACTTGTTTGATGGTGAAGGATGTCGAACTAGCACTTGTATCAAAGAGAGATATCCTACTAAACATAATTTTTTTCACTAAAATAAATGCAAGTGATGAAAAGACACTTTTCTTAATGTACATCCTGAAGATAGTTCACTTCACTAATTCTATGCAAACTGATAGCAAGCATTGTAGGAAAGACAATTTAATTTTAGGCCTCTTACCAGGCAACTTACTCATCCATACTGAATTACTGGCATGGGAAATAATTTTTAATCTCCCACTCAATATAATCCCAGGGGGGAAAAGTAGTGATTATGTCCCGAAATGAAAACCAGAATGACACATATGATGAACTTTGGATGGGAGGTGTGGGCACAGATGCTTCAGTGGTCCAGGGTGTTTGAGATTTGTGTAGGACCCCATGATTGGGAGAAGGGGAGTTGCAAAAGTTTTGCAGGATTCCAAAGCGAATTCATGTGTGTTAGTTATCCAGGTTTGGTTTTTGTTGTTTTTTTCCCCCTTGTTGTAAGGGATATTGGCAGTTTTCTCATTTGTATCAGCTCACACATTTTTGAAATTTTATAATCCAATGCAGCTTTGGTGATAGAATAAAGTTTGCTGAAGAATCACTGACTAATCTCTTTAGCATGTTCAAGCACTCTGTTCTTTCAGGATACACAGAACTTGATGGCTTCCAAGTGTGGTTCAAACATCCAAAGCACTCGAGATTAGCACCATGAGAAGAAACTTTAAAATATTGTACTGCAATTAATTTTAAATAACTTAGCACTGCATATGTCAAGAAGAAAGCCATGATAGAATCTAAACAGAAACTCCTAAAAGTAGAATGACTCACTTAAATCATTTACATCATTTTATTTAGCATAAAGACACAGAAGTATAGAAATATATGACAATTTCCACTCAGAAAAGGCTCGGTAAATTTGAACAGATACAGATTTTGCCAGACCATTATTGTGTTAATACGGGAAATTTGAGGAGCAATTTTGGTTTGATTACATTAATAGCTCCCTATATTTGGTCATATGTGTTATAGGTTCCAGTGCCAAAATGTGGGGAAAGGTTAATATGGATTTGAATGCCCATTATTTAGAGACGGTAGATCTGAAATATTTTCGTAAAAGTATTGTTCTAGGTATATTCCAGGGGTAGAGCATTAATGATAACCTGTATTTAGTCTCCAACACCATTTTTACACAACTATTAAATCTGTGTGCCTCCCAACAGACTAAGTTCTTTATTCAATAGCTTTGTGTGTTGGGGGGAGGGGAGGTGAGTATGTGTGTATACATGTTAACCAGTATCAGGGTTTGAACTCAGGGCTTGGGCACTGTTCCTTAGCTTTTTTCATTAGGAGTCTTAAGACTTTCCTGCCTGGACTGGCTTCAGACTGCCATCATCAGATCTCAGCTTCCCAAGCAGCTAGGATTACAGGCATGAGCCACCAGTTCCTAGCTTCATTAGTTTTTAAAACACAAAGCAGAAGTTTTCTGATGTTCTGGGTGACATTATGAGTTAGGCTTCAAAGAGAAAACTTTCTTTATAGGCTCTGGTCAGGGGTTTGCCAAGTCACTGAAGATAAACATGTGCAACTCTTAGTGGGCTATTTGTGGTCATTTATAAAGTAAAGAAGAGACACCCTTGGACTTGTAATGAGTATTGCACTCATGTTATTTCTACTTGCACTTATAGAGAAACAAATAAACAAATATCACCCAGTCCCCTTTGGTGAAATGGGAGAGTCAGCCCTGAGTAAAGCCCAAAGACTAGCAACTCATCTGCTAATGATCAATTTCAGTTGTAGAACTTAGGGCTGGAAAGAATGCTCATGGAACATGTAATGCCCTGTCTTTATAGTTTTTCCAGCCTGGACAGGTGAGAATGTACATAGCTAAGAAAAAGTGGGTAATTCAGAACCAGAAAGCAAACCTCCTGCCTCCCATGTAACATACCACCCTGTAGTCATGCAGTCTTCCTGAAACCAGACAGTCTAACCCCAAAACACCTGTTGAAACCTCCCAAGATAGACTCTGTGGTATTTCATGGCCCCCAAAGAAGTATTTTTCTACCTTCTAATTGCAATTCCATTTCAACAAACATATATTAGGATCTGCGTGTTCTAGACACTGTGCTATCTGCCAGTAAAAATGAGACAGGAAATAAAAATAAATACTCGATGTGATGCTTTAAGCAGTTTATATCCTTTGGAAAACCGGCTTTCATGCCCTGTGCAGTTGGAGAATGACAGCTCTTCAGAACTTACGAGGCATGTTAAATCATGCCATTCAGTCCTCCTCGTCTTGAGTTAGATACTTGGATGATGAGTAAGTGGGTGTTCAGGGAGGTGACAGGCTGGCCCAACTCCATAAAGCTAGAAGAAATGGTCAGGAAGTGGCTCCAACCTGGGTTTTCTTATACCAAGTACTTTGCCTTTTTTTTTTTTTTTACTGGACAACAGCTTCTTCGGCTCAAATGGCCATTTTTTGTGAATGGGAGGTCACCAGGCCTGATTAGAACAGCATTCTGCTGCACCAGCTAGGAACTGGATACTGAAGGGGGAGATCTTTATTTCCCTAAATTATTTCGGTGCTTTCCAGCATTTCCAGCAATACACGTTTGTGGTAATTATAGCCCAGTATTGAGGGAACCACACCTAAACCCCTGTCTCGCTAGAAGAATCCATCTCAACTGTTACCACTAATAGTTAGGGTCTAGGCTGCTGTAAATGCTGCTACAAGGGTATGTTTCATAATACTGATTGCTACCAAGAGTAAAAAGGATAAAAGCATCTATAGAGTACATGCTACCTCTCTATCTTACTTTCACTAGGAGACAGGACATAGCAATGAAGAGATGTCACGGACTCTTGCTATATTTTTTTAAATCATTATTCTGACTGATGGAGAACTCCAGGAAGGCAAAGCCGTTGCCTTTCCTCACTTTGCATCAAGAGGAGTACAGAGTGAAAGATACACCGTTTAGATGTTGATTGAAGTAATAAGTGAATAGATGGATGGATAGATGGATAGGTGGGTAGAATGAGCCATCCCAAGGAGGGAAAGAAAGAAAGAAAGAAAGAAAGAAAGAAAGAAAGAAAGAAAGAAAGAAAGAAAGAAAGAAGGAAGGAAGGAAGGAAGGCAAGGAGGGAGAATTCAGTAGCATTTTCCCTTTATTTAAATAAGCAGTGGTGTGAGCCCTGCGACCCCTATAGAATACTAGACTTATCCAAAATCTCAGGTTATAGCCGGACGCTGGTAGCTCACACCTGTAATCCTAGCTACTCAGGAGGCTGAGATCTGAGGATCACAGTTCAAAGCCAGCCAGGGCAGGAAAGACTGTGAGACTCCTATCTCCAATAAACCACCAGAAAACGGGAAGTGGTGCTGTAGCTCAAGTGGTAGAGCGCTTGCCTTGAGCTGAAGAGCTGAAGGACAGTGCCCAGGCCCAGAGTTCAAGCCCCACAACGGACCCAAAAAAAAAATCTCAGGTTATATCTTTCATCAGTGGTGGGACTTCCTGCTTTTCCAAATGCTTTCTGGAGGAAGAGGAAGAACACACTCTGATTCACTCAACCACAAAATCTTTAACCTTTCCATTAATTGAGAAAAATTCTAGGCAAATGGTTATGTCATGTGACATACAACATACAGGTTAGATATAAACTAGTTGTGATTAGACTTAGTTAGTCTTTGGGGCCAGAATGTCTTACAGGGCATCTGAAGGCTCATCAGAAGGCACATACACGGTGACTCTTGGAGTTGCTAGGGTTGGTTCTGGTCCTGCTTCTGTTGCTAAAGATCAAGGCACCTGTGAGGAACATGGTGCCATTGAGTAAACATTCAGTCCCCTGCAGGTTTGTCCTGGGTATTCATTGATTAACTCAATCACTTTTCACTTGAGGGTTGCAAACTCCTATCTTCTCATTTCTGTTTACAGAGTTAGCTTCTGGTTGTGGATATGACAGGACCCAGTTGAATATTGAGACTTTGGTCATCTCACCAGCAGTTTCAATTCTCTTTTCACTGTACTTTCTTTTTACCCCTACCAATTCTTTATCTCCTTTCTCCTTTCTCCCTTACCACTAGGAAAAATGTCACCCAAATCTCCTAGAGAGCCTTAGCTCTGGGGTCTTCTTCTTGAGGCCTTAACCTTACTTTTAGATAGTTGTCATTATCTTTGTCTAAAGGTCATAGCTAAATTGAATAAAAGGAAAGCTGTGTTTTCCTGTCGATGCACAAAGGCAGTATTGACTTCCCTAATCCAGTTTGCTGAGGGGTGAGAGAATTAAATTAGATATCTAAGCACAGAAATTGAGAGCCTTTGAAAACAAAGATAAGGAGACAAGACTGTATTTTCCCTTTTTTCCTGGGAGCTCTGTGCTCAAGATTTTTCAGGTGCGTCATCTGATCCATGGCTTGCATCGATCAAAACGGTGCCAATGCATATTTAATTAGCAAGGGGACCCTGGATGCATTATAGCCATCATCCCTATATTGAATGGACTGTCAGACTTTCTGCACACTCCTCCACCCCCACCCTTCCCTGAACCCCTGCCCCCTCCCATCTCTTGTTTGGGAAGCTTCTGCATTTTGTCTGAGCAGCTAAAAAGTTTCTTTGTTTTTAGCTGCTGATGCATACAGCGCCACTGAGGAGAATACAAACAAGTAGAGTCCTAAAGTGTTTATTTTGTCTAGGAAGACAAGCTAAACCAATTCAGTTTCTCTGGTAAGATTTTCGAACCCTCAGAACGAACAAGAAAAACAAAAAGAAAAGAAATTCACTGTTCAACTAACTCTTCATGTATAGATAGATGTGTTAAAAAAAAAAGTGTTGGTTGTGTTCAAATTAAAAGAAAAGAGATTCCAGGATAAATACTTCAATAATAGCAGCAAGGAATAAGTACTTTCCTGTTATTTTCGTTTAAAATCTCCCTGTTTTTGATCATTAGACAGGGTGTTCATTAGCATTTTTTTTAGTTTAATTTGGATGATAAAGTTCACCCTTGTGTCAAGAATCTCTTATACAGACAATCCAATGGGTATAAAAAGGTTTTGGTTTTTTGTTTTTTCTTCACAGACAAAATGTTAGAATTGAATGAATTTTTCTTTTACAATTTCCCAGGTTTTGTGGTAGCTCCCATTGGTGGGGACTCTTTGAGTGGTAGGAGGTTTGGAGTTTTGCCACAGACAGGTTATTTCATGGGATTATGGTCACCATTCATTTTCACACAGGTCCCAAAGCCTGACTATCCAGACAGTGTTGTCTGACAAACAGATGTAATACAACAAGTCTGTTTAAAATAAAGAGCAACAGACTGTGAGCACATGTTTGGGACTCGTTTGGACTCATCAGCATAGTCTAGTGCTTGGTTCTCTGTTCTTCTCTACTTTTGTGGTAGCTTCTTGTTGGTAAAGTAACAGGAATTTTTCCCCCTGCTGCAGTTTACAGCAGAGACTCATGGGAAATCATTTGCATACATCTTGTTACAAAGACTTAGTACTTCCTGGCTTAGACAAAGTGTTGCCTGATAAACAGATTTAACACACAAATGTCTGTCTGGAATAAACACCAACAAACTGAGATTTACATTTCCATTATCAGAGATAATCTCTTTCCCAGTATATGGGAATTGAGAATCTTTTTCTTTCTTTCTTTTTCGGGGAGGGAGGGAGAGAAGAACAGATCTGCAATACTGGGATATTATACTAGAACTACATCATGTGTGATTGAGTTGATTTTTTAAAAGAAATGAAAAACTTATCAGATGAGACCTGTATGGCAGAAATAAATGTGCTTTTTTGGGGGGGGCAGTTTATAAATTTTATAGCTAGGTCTTCTTGCATTATTTTATTTAATGCAAAAGTTAGGTGAAATGATCAGCAATGTCCCTTTTTACAGATGAAAAAATTAAGTTCTAGCTGAGATTTTTTTTTAGCTTTTTTTTTTTTTTACCTTTTCAAACTCCTTCAATAATAAAATGCAAATGTAAGGAAGCTAAAATTTAAAGTGTTACCTGAACTTAAATAGCATGGTTACCCTCCATATGAGGCATTTTAATTCTTTAAATAAATGACTTCACAGACATCCAGATGCATGGATATAATGCACACAGGTTATAACTCAGTTAAGCATCACTTTTATTTAATTCCTTTACCTTTTGGCAGGAGGATTACTGGTGCTTGAACTCAGGGACTAGGAACTGTCTCTTAGCTTTTTTTCTCAAGGCTAATGGTGCTCTACCACTGGAGCCACAACTTTACTTCTGGATTTTTGGTGGTTAGTTGGGGGTAAAAGGCTCATAGACACTCTTGACCAGGCTAGCTTCAAACCATGATCCTCAAATCTCAGCCTCCTGCATAGAGAGGATTACAGGTAAAAGCCACTGATACCTGGTTTAGATTGTATTTGCTTTTATAACATGAAAGTACACACATTTTATACTTTAATTTATATTGGAAAGTATATAAATAATGTTCAAGCATATATAAGATTTTTAAGAACCTACTACTAGGATTAATTTTGACTGTAAAGGAAAGATATGTGTGAAAGGGGAAGTTAAGCACAATACTGGTATGGGATGATTTTATGTTGAAGGCTTTTTACGTAGATCTTCGTTTACATTGGATTGGGGGTAGGTGACCAGGTTGACTCAGGTACTTGACTTCTGAATTAATCAACAGGTTACCCTCCCATGTCAGCACCATTTGTTTCTCTTATAGGAAAAACAAAGTCAAAGTGATCACTTAAACATTTTAGTCATAGGACCTTTTTCTTCCTTTCTGTCTTTCTGTCTCTGTCTCCATCTGTTTCTTTTTTTTTCTTCCTTTCATTTTTTTTCCTTCTTTTTGTGCTGGTCCAGATGCTTGAACTCAAAACCTGGGCACTGTCCCTTTGGGTTTCCTTCAAGATTGGTCCTCTAGGACTTGAGTCCCACACTGGCTTTTTGAGTTGTTTTGCTGGTTAATCGGAGGTGAATTTGACTGCCTTCTAACTGGATCTGCAGCTCTCAGCCTCTTGAGTAGGATTACAGGTGTGAACCATTAGCTCTTCCCCCACTCCCGCTAGATACAGAAAGCAAATGTGAGAAGTTACACAAGTAGTCCAAGTATTGTGCTATGTTACCTTTTACTATCACTATCTTCTTACCATTCACTTCGCTTTTATTGTCCCTGGCAAAGCTGATCCCTCTGTGAAATCCAGGTGATGTGAAAATTGAGGGTTTAATGACTGAGTCATTCTTTCCTTACTTTCAAAATTCTTAAAACTTAGCAACAATTTTCTCCTTACTGTTATCACGTGATAGTTAGACGCCATTTAAATTTTCCCTCAGTGCGTTAAAACCGTGTATCATCCCACAGCCTCCTCTTGCACATAACACTTTTGTGAGTAGGTGATAAGATGGTTGACTCATTCTTCAACTTAAACAGCCTCGTCATCATCTGCAGCCCCAACTCAACAGATGGGCTTTGAATACCAGCATTCATGCCAAAAAAAAAGTCTAATTCCTGCAAATTTAATATTTCACAAATTTCTTGTTCAAAAAGGCATTACACAAAGGGAAGTTTCAAGAACGAAAACTAGTGGTAACCCAGATTGTATAACCATCTTAACTAGGCCTGAAAATGCCAGATACAGGCGTGGCTAGAGGGTGGATATTCAGAGCAGCTGGCAGCCCCCGGGGTGGTCTAGTGGACCCCTTCCAAGTGGCTGCTGCTTGAACACAGCCTTTCTTCTCTGCGTTTGTAAACTAGCTGATCATTGTGCAGCTACCACTTCCTCCGGCCTCACCTCGTAGCTCCCTTTGCATACTGTAATTTACAGCATTTTTATACATAGTTCTAGCTTGCTGGGAAAGTTGTGGGGACTGAATACTGTTTTTTTTTAATGTGGGAAAGATAAGACTTGCCATTTAAAGAATGTTTCTGTCTCTAAAACTTAAGCAATCTTCTATGGTGGTACCCATCTCATAGTTTATCTATTCTAAGAACTAGGTCATTGTTCATTTTGCATTGGGCGAGCCACAGCTAGTATATATCAATTGACCTAAAATATAGGTTTGGTTATTTACCATGCTTAAAGGTTTTTAGCTGTTCTCTGGATATCCTAATAATAATTGCATAAATTTAAGTGACCAAGACTTACTAATGGTATTACAGATTTCTGTTTGTTCTTCACTAGATCATGATGGATAATGTTACATTTAGCTGGTGGTGTTCCATTCATCAGTGTTTATACTTACAACACAAATTGTATATACATGGGTACACCTAGATGCTGACATTTTATATTACCAAGTAATACGTTGCAAATATTTATGCTCACATCAGTCTTTAAGGTTATGGTTACACTAGGAACAAACAGTATTCCTAAATATTATAAGTATTATGATAATGATATTTTTAAAGAGTAACCATGAGACTAATAAACAGAATAAGATTCTCAGAGCCATTTGCTTTTCTAGGTTTGCCTACTGTAGTTAATATGAGATGCTTATAAATAAATATGACACTAGGTGATCAAAATAAAGTCTTAACTCTTATGGCTTTAAAATTTTATTGTTATTATAAAGGTGATGTATAGAGGGGTTACAGTTATGTAAGTCAGGTAAAGAACATACTTCTTTTTGGACAATATAAAGTCTCTTACACTACCAATCAGAAATAGGATTGCTTTTTCTGTTATAATTACATGAATATAAGAGTGTGTTATTTGGCCCAACTTTGTTGCAAAGTACTCATCTCTCCAAACATGAGAAACACAAACCTACCTAACATCTTTTAAGGGCTAACATTATAGGTGGTTACTACTTATTTCTGTCAGGGTGGTCACTATTAGTCCCAAGAATACTCCTACCTCTGTTTATGTGCAAGAAAATATTCTTTCCTGTCTTGGCCTTTTATTTTTTTCACACTTCAAAAACTCTTTTATGCAGAATTTTTACTTTCTTTCTTTTGCTTGCCTAACTCGTGTGTGTATGTGTGTGTGTATGTGTGTGTGTGTGCCTTCTAGTATCTTGTGTGTGTGTGTGTGTGTGTGTGTGTGTGTGTGTGCCTTCTAGTATCTTCGTATTGCCTCCTAACTGGAGAGATTTAAAACTGGACACACAATTCTAGCAAGGCTTTTCAGACCTCATTTAGCCAAATCATTATACATGTAGATACTGAGGCTGAATGATTTTTCTAGAGGAACTAGAATTTGTACTTTTATGATCCATAGACTTTTGTTGCTATCATGTTGATTGAATAGGAATTATATTGGTGTGCTTTAGGGGAGGAAAGGATTTCTCACCATGACGTGTCTGCTCCTCCTTTATCAAGAGGTTCACAATAGCAGTTGTTAGGATTTTGAGGACATGGGAGGATGGTGGATTGCTCTCCACCTTTGTGTTTTTTGAATGTGCAAAATGTTCCTGCCATCCATCATTTTACCCTGTACACATCTCTAGACGGCCTCTTGTGTGTCAGACAATGTCCTCAGCTCAGCCTTGGTGGTCAATGGGCCGGGGGATCACAGGAGGTCTGTCTGCAATTTCTCAACTCTGGGTAAGATTTCCAAATCACCCACAAACTGGCTGTACCTCACTTTCCCTTGGCAGTCCTGAAGAAGGGGGATATCAAGCAGAGATGAAAGCATTTTTCTTCTCCCCTCCTTTTCTCGGTTTAGAAGTTCTATTCCCTATTTGGTGTGAACTTAATAATATATTTTTCTTGTTACTGGAAGTTGTTCAGTGTTAGAGAGCTGAACAAAAATCTCTTCAGTCCAGGCAGTTAACTGAACTGTGTGGCTGGGCCAGGCACCCTGCTGGAGAAACTGGGAAAAGAAGAGGAGGAAGGAACTCTTTAAGGGCCCCAGCTCTCCTAGGCAATCATTTAACATCACTTTCACATAGTTACATCCACCTGCCGTGAGCCTCATTGCTACAGAAGGGAAGGTACCTAATTCTAAGTTAAGGATGGAAGATTCAGTCCTGTTCTATCTTTGCAAGAAACTTAAAAAACATAAAACATGGGGAAGTATGTTTGATGTGTATTTGAGGTTGAAATCTAAGGTTCCCATATCTTAGCCTTATTATTTTACCATATTAACCTATTTGTGCAATTTTGGCCATTCCTTCCTGTAGGGAAGAAGAATTGATACTGGGGGAAACTATAGCTGAGTATCTGACCTAGTGCAAGGTTTTAGTTCTGGTATCTCACAAGCTTATGAAAGCAGAGACTAATATGCAGACCTGAGGATTTATTTTATTCCTTTCCCTAGTGATTATATTGGTAGCGAACTATCTTGGTCTGAGTATTCCCGCAACATAGCTGTAGGCGCCATAAAAATGCATAGATGGATGGCTACCAGTTCAATTAAGAGGTCTTAACCCAGACTCCTATATGCAAACCCTGTCTATTTTAGTTTTAAATTTCTGCTCATAAATTTTTTAAAAACCAAAAGAAATATTGCGTTTCAAGGTTAGGTTGAAGTCTAAGGTTCCTTAAACAAAAAGCAAATCCCTAGATGGGGAAGAAATTGACAACCCTAATGTACTTTCTCACAATAGCATTTCCAACTCCACCATTTAAATTTAAACTCACTTTAAGTAATATTCTCTTCATTGTAGAATACAAATCTGGCTTTTAACTAGGGAACCAGGAAAGTCACTGTTACAGGAGGAGGTTCCAATATAAGAGGAGAACTTAATTCTCTGCCATTGGATTTGTTTTCTGGGGCCTCTAATTATTATCAACCAGCAACATAATTATCTAAAATAGTAAGACATAAAGTTAGTTTGGTTTCTGGATCTCCAGAAATATGTAAAGGAGAAAAATAAATTGCTAACCTTCTTGGTAAGATTTAAATGCAGGTGCTTATGTATGTATGGGTAGAAATTAATTTGTAATTCTGATTATCTGGTTAGCACGATGCCATTTACTTCCTTAGTGACCTTTTGCAGTACTAGAAAAAGTGTCCATCCATCCTCATTCGAGCTAGCCCCACGACCGGACTAGTTGTGTTCCCTCCTGATTCAGGAAAGGAAACAGCATTAAATGGCCCAGGGTCAAAAAATAATTTTCTTGGAGGGTTTTGGCTTTACATGTGCCTCACTGGGAGAGGCTCTGGCTGTGTGCAAACCGGGAGAGATAGCAGGATCTCTAGGTTTTTAACAAAACTGAGAAATGCCACTTCACTTTCAGTTTGGTGAGATGCCTTTCCCAGTGTGTTGTGTGTGAGCTTTCACGAGAGCACTGCGGCCCCTTGCAGACCAACTCTGAGCATTTTCTTACCACTCAGTCCTTTGCTTGTTTGCCTGTAACTTGGAGTTTTAAGCTAAATTTCATTCTACCTGATATTCAACTTCTGTTGATGTCTATGTTGTCCATAGTCACACTCTCTTTTCCTAAAAGTAGAACAGAAAAACAACTGTAAACAAAAATTGAAAAGAACAAAGAAGTGCACTTTGAGGTTATGAATAAAATTTTTGAAGCTAGATCTTTATCACTTACCATTTAGTATTGTTAGATAAATATAAAAAAATCATTGTATAGCTAAATTGAGATGAAAGATGTTTTCCATTTGTTCATAGAGCAACAATCATAAACATAGTGTATATATATATATATATATTGCTTAATCTATGAAATAGACAATTAGATTTGCTAGTATTTTTTGCTAGTATTTTTCCATAGAAAATATGGTCAGTAAAATTTTATGTATGTTTCGAGAAATGATCAGGAAGAATTTTGACATCTCTAAAAAACATAGGTGAGATATTTAGTTTCAGTTAAAGATATTAGTGATTTAAGATTTTCTGGAAGAAAAATAATGGAGCTATGTGTCTCCAACATATGTTCATTGTTTCTTAAAATACCGAATTGGAAATTTTGAATAACAAAATTACCAAACCTTCCTTTAGGAAAAGAGAAAGTAATTGTATTGTGTTTTAAATCGTCTGCACTAAGTATTATTGATTTATGTTGCTAAACTTTATAAATCAATTCATATTTCCAATTTGTAGATCACAATTTCTGTGTATATTCACTGCCAATTATTACAAGATAATAGAAAAGCCTATCATTTTTCCAGACCTAAATAAAAATTCACTATTTTGCCATTTTTGTTATTTGAATTAAAAAAAACACATTTTGTTATCATCACATTAAAGTTCTAAAATAGATATGTTCTGTATAAGACTTTCTGATTATTAAAATCTTTCATGTGCTTAAAAGCAAGAAGTCTTTTAACTCATAAGTGAGCATTTCTGCAGCCAAATTCACAAGTAGTGCTATATCTTCGTATGGTATCTCCAAGAAAGACAAGGGCAATGCTAGAATTCCCTTGCAATAGAAGTAATACTTTCAATTTAATCCTACTTAAGTGTCATGAACTCTTGATCTTACATTGAACTTCTTGCTGAAATGTGGTCAAGTTTCAAATAGCAATTTCTTACCCTGTAAAGTCAAGGTAAAATCTCCATCCAGCCTTTCCACAAATAGAGGTTGTGTGTGTGTGTGTGTGTGTGTGTGTGTAATGTATTTGTTTGTTGATTTAAGTACTCAGAAAATGTGTTATTCACTCAGAAACATCTTACTTGATTTTTTTCTTCCTAAAGTATATCATAAATATGCCTGCTTCTAATTCTGGGGAATTCTTTGATCAAAGTTAATTTTATCTAAATTTAAAAATTCAGTGTTAGTTTATTTTCAGTTAACTCATGAAGTTAATTTTTTTTAAGTTCCAAAATCTTATCCTCTTTTTTAAAAGAAGAAATCAATTTAATTCCATCAAAGTGTGTAGGAACTTGTCTCTGGTAATAAAATCCTGTCGGATCTCCCAAATGCAGGAGTGAAGCAGGAAAACTATACTTCCTTTGTGTGTGGCAGAGCCTTGGCCTTTTCTGAGCTATGTAACTAGTTTGAGTGCACGTGCTAGGGTATTAGCGCTCAGCTGCATGATCTGTTGCTGCAGTACAGAACTAAATAGCAACAGAGCTTGTTACTGTTGTTTGGGTTGCTTTTATATACCAGCTTCAAAATATGTTTTGACACTTTATTATGTTCTGAATCAAGCTTCAGATGTGTGTAATGAAGGATGATGTCTTTATCAGGCTCCAGTGTGTAAATAATGGAGAAGAGCAGTTTAGAAATGTTCTTCCTATAAGAAAATGGTTTCTTAAAGTGCTTTCATTCTGGTCTGGTGCAAAGGAAACTACTAGAGGTATAGATAGAATGCACCATGCTCTCGGAAGACTTGAGCACCCTACCTCTAACTTCCCTTCCTTTTCTCTCTCAGCCCTTTCTCTCTTTACTCATCATGTTCATTTCTCTCATGTTCTCTTTCTTAAGTCTATAGGCTGAACCTTGTGAGAAAGTCTGGCACCGCTGATCCACTTTCTCTCACAGACCCTGTAATTTTTGGCTGTATTTTTATGTTTTTCAGATTCAAGTCAGTCTGAAAGTCCCAGCCAGCCAAGTGACGCTGACATTAAGGACCAGCCAGAAAATGGTAAGTTTAGTGTGGGACTCTGGCTGCTGTTATTAGCGTCCACAGGGCACCAGCAACCAGGCAAGGCAGGAGGATTCAGGCGTCTGCTCTAGGAGGGACCCACATAGGAACAACTATAAGGATTGAGAGGGAGGGAATTGGCAGGGGGGGAGGCAGACAGAGACAGAGACAGAGGAAAGAGAGTTGAAGTTTCCCAGAACTGTTTCTTCTGTGGACCACCTTAGCAGCTCCAATCACAGCCCTTCCCATTTGTCAGGACTCCGAGGATCTTGATTCCCAAGAAAGTGGATAATCTACCTGAACCCTGAGAAGTGGACTTGATTTGTCGAATTATAAAGAAAGAATCATAGCTTTTCCCCTGACATTTTGGTTTCCTTTAAAGTGGCAGGTACCATATTATCTTCACTACTGACTAGAGATCATTCACAGAGGAGAGTTTATTTCTGAAGCCTTTTAGGACCTTATACTCAACCTGCTGCAAATTGCTTTAAGAAAACAACCTCTATCTTGAAAGGAATTTTCTACTTTGAGTTGTCTAAAATAAAATAATAAAATAGTGAGAGTATAAAATGACATAGTTTTTTCAGTTTTACAAATTACAAGCATTTTTTAATTTTGTTTTTATTTCTTTTTGTAGTAACAGGCATTGGACCAAAGTCTTCATGCATATTTTGTCAAGCAGTCTACTACTGAGCTATATTGCCAGCCCCTATATATACATTCTATGGCAGAAAGTTTATTAAAATGGAATGTACGGTTTATGATTATAATAGTATCATGTGAAATCCTAAACTTGTGCTATATTCTCTAAATAGGAAAAACACTGTCCTGGGTTGGAATTTTAGACAGTAAAACCCTGAGTTTTAATAAAAACAGAGAAGTACTAAGTAGTACCCATCATAAAGTAAAATACTATATTATCACAAAATTCCATATTTCTTGACCTCGTTAGGTAGGTAATATAGGTCAATATTACCTACCTATGGAAGAATTAAATAAGATGTGTGTAGAACATATTTGCCATAAGATTTCCCCTAGTTTATGCTAGATAAAAGTATTGGCAGTGATTCACTATTATTCTTACCATTTTTCTTTTTTATTCAAACCTATCCACTTTGTTTTTCACCTAATTTGAATGACTTTATTCCTTGGATCTTTCTTCCTTTCATTCTATATTTCTTCCATTTTGCTCTCCATCTGATCTTACAGAAAAGATAGATACACTGACTTACGTTGAGGTTGTAGGGTAGAAGATGGGGCTCATCACATTGCATTAGCTATCCTGTCACCAATATTTGGGAATTGGTTTCATTTCCTAAGCCTGAAGAATTTTTTGTTACATTATTCGGCTTTGCCATGAAGTAAGAACTAATATTTTGATGTTATTTTCTTGATGGAAGTTGGTTTTTTTAAAGCAGAATATTAAGAAAAAACTGGTGGTGAACCTCTGAAAGCTGTTTTTAGTGTCATAGACAGCTACATATGAATTTTTGTTAGTATTCTGAAGAACAATATTTATAAGTCTATTTTCATTCTTTTCCACTTGCTTTAAATGTTTTGTTTTTTTTCATAGACTATATTTGTACATACTCTCCATGAACATGTGTTCAGAAGTACACATTTTATTTCATTTAAAGCAGTAGGGGTGTATAGTTCACATATTTAGGTCTGGCTGCCCCTCTATCAGGCTTGAGATTCATCTGTCTTCATAAAATGGCCGACAAGCTGTTCACATGCAAATATAAATTGAGAGCAGGAAAGGCCGGATATGCCATTCTGGAACTGCCTGCAATACCGATATTGTGTGTTATCATTCCAGAGAGCATCAGGGATTGAGCCTGGTTTTTTCATCCAAAGGCATTATTATGATACTTGCTGAGCTTGCTTTTAACCCCTGATTACTTGGTACTACTTCAAGGATTCATGGTACCATTTTGTGGTGATCAAGCAAATACAAAGAAAGAAACACTGAGATAAAATGCCAAATACTTTTTCAACTTCCCTGTATTTCAAAGAGAAAGAAGTAGAAGCTGAGTACTGAAAGCTCCTACCTCTAATCCTAGCTACTTAGGAGGCTCAAATCTTAGAACCATGGTTCAAAGTCAGCCCTGGAAGAAAAGCCCAGAAATTCTTATCTCCAATTAGCAGTAAAAAGCCAAAAGTGGAGGTGTGACTCAAATGGTAGAACACTAGCCTTGAGCCAAAAAACACAACCAAGAGTTCAAACCCCAATACATAAGATCAACTACCAAAAAAAAAAAAATCGAAGATACTTTACCTTAAAACACCCAATGAAGAATCAGAGTTCTCACTTTCCTTCATCTGCCTTTGATCAATCTCAGAGGAAGTCATTGGGGAGAACTATCTAACCTCTTCCTTACAGACATGGAATCACTAGAGGGAATAAATGAAGATTTCAGGGAAAGTTAGTTACCTGTGAGTGTATGCTCTGTTGATGTTTGAATCAAGCACATGTCCCTTTCTTCTTGGCTACCTCACAAGTTTCCGAAAGGTATCTGGATTTGTTTGTCTGTTTGTTGTTTTGAACAAGGGAACTCTCCGAGGTAGATAAACAAAGATATACAAGTTTTTGGGGATCTCACTGCAGGAAGATGTGACAAACTTTGTTCTTCAAGTGAAGTGGGAACTCATTACTTATTCAGTATAAATACATATATGCAAGAGAAAATAATCTTTTTATCCCAGCTCTTGAAAAAGGTAATGAGAAATGAATGGTATTTCCCTGGTAAACCATGGAGAATGAGTGGACAAATGGTAACATGCTGTTTCATGCAAACCTATAAACGAGGCCATGTAACGTTACCTAAAGTGGATGCAGCTGTTTCTTCCCTGGCCAACTAGCCAGTTTTTTTTTCCTGTGGAATTTTTGCTTTCTTTACTTGTACTCCCTTAAGACCCAACTGTAAAAGAAAACAAATCTTTGTCCAATTAGAGCATTAGAGGGGAATTTTGAAGGAATTATTTTGAAGCCCAGAGATAACAGACCAAAATCTCTGAAACTCAAAATTAGTATATTATGATGATTAACATTGCCTCTGGAGTCAGATCTGTGATAAAAATTAAGTAGTTGAGTGACTGCATGAGCATTTGCCCCAATCTCAGTTCTCTTGTTAGCAAAATTGAGATGGTAAAACAACTTCATGAGGATGGACATGAGAATAGACACAGCAAGTAGCATAGTGCCTGGATGAGAGAAAGGATCCAACTGTAGACTGTGCTCTAGGATTCTCCCATAAACACACAAGAGGTCTAAAGCTAGAATGGGCTCCAGAAATAAACCAAGACTTGAAGGCAAGTCCTTTGGAATCACCTATTGTGCTCTAAGATGTTGTACATAAATGATCTTCTTAGACTTCTACCATCCTCACAGTGCCCTGTCTACTATTCAGCTCTGTCCTCACATTCTATTCTTCATTCTTGTGTGTGAGAACAAGGCAACTGCACAACTGATTCAGAGTTGTTGGAAACTTGAGAGTCTGTGCTTAGGAAGGAGGTTTGGTCCTGTGTGTATTTAATATTAGCTGATGGACTAGAGGCATGGCTCAAGTGGTAGTGCCAGGCTCTTAGTTCAAATCCACTATAGTACATATATATGTTGAGTTTTTACTAGAAGAGCCTGGCTTGTTAAAAACTGTAAACTGGAACTAGTCACCAGTAACTCGTGCTTGTATTCATATCTACTCAGGAGACTGTGATCTGGCAGATCATGGTTTAAAGCCAGCTCAGACAGAAAAGTGCTTGAGATTCCATTACCAAAATAAGAAGCAGAAAGCCAAGCTGAAGGTTTGTCTCAAGTGGTACAACACCAACTGGGCAAGTATGAAGTCAGTCCCAAGTTCAGACTCAGTACTGGCCAAAAACACCAACAAAAAATGACAACAACAACAACAAAAAGAAAAGCACTGTAAACTGGTCTGGGGTGTAGCTCAGTGGTAGAGCACTTGCTTAGCATATATGAGCCCCTGAGTTTTCAGTCCCCAGTACTGGAGGGAAGGAATGAGGGAGAAAGGAGGAAGGCAAGATAGAAAACAGGGAGGAAGGAGAAGAAAAGGAAAAAGTAAAGACACCTGAAAATAGATTGAGGGTATGATTTATGACAAATTTCTTTTAAAAAAAAAAAACTGCCTTGAGTTTAGAAGACACCTGTTATTTATTTGGTGAATGAATAAATAAGGAGGTGAATGTGTCATTATTCTCATATTTTTGAATGTCTCCTTACTGTCAAGTTACCAAAAGTTTTTTGTTTGATTTGATTTGTTAAGAGGAAAAAAAAAATCCCTCTAAAATGTTGGATGCTGGTGACTCATAGGTGCAATACTAGCTACTCAGAAGGGTGAGATCTGAGGATCCCACCATGGGAAAGGATAGTCCATGGGACTTCTATGTCTAATCTCCCAAAAGCTGGAAGTGAAGTGGATATGGCTCAAGTGTTAGCTTCGAGCAAAAAAAACCCTCAAGAACAGCTACCAGGCCCTGAGTTCAAGCCCCAGAACCAGCCAAAACAAACAAACAAACAAAAACCTTCTAGATAAGCTGAAAATCTAATTTGGGTGCTAGGCATAAATACACAGATATGTAGTGCCAGGAATCAGAAATAAGAGGCACGCTCCAAGTGCCCTTTCAGACCAAGTTATACCCTCCTGAGCAGGTGTGGTTGAAATGTGAGTCCTATCATGTTAGGTAGTGCAGGATTAGCATAGGGAATGAAAGTGATATAAAGTTTCCAGCTATGATGGGAACCATTCCTTTAATCCTTCTCTAGCTTTTCAGCAGTCTCATTTGTTGGACTTTAGACTTCGAAAATCTATTCATTCCACCTTCGTGAATTCCCATGATGTACTTTGGCCACTGTTGAAAGTATTTGTGGGACCGAGCATCTGAAGTGCCTACTTGAAGTTTGCAGCCTGTGAACTGTCCTTCAAAGCTGGCATTCTGTGGTGCATCAGGTCAATCATTAATGAGGGGAAAATCACATAAGATAGCCTTCTTACTTAATTCAAGGCACGCTTCTCCAGAGCCACACTGAACTAGAATCTGAGGGAACAGCGCAGGCCAACCTTAGCACTCTGAAATCACTCCTTCCTGGGTCCCACAGGCACCAGTGAGAGTACCCTGAAATAAAAAAGAAAATGGAAGATTCCCTTGCCAGAAAAAGGAAAGCTGATGTGCATCTCCTTTTCTTTCCTATTTACTGTCTCTCACCATCTGCATACCAGCCCATATTAACTTCGTTTTAGTGGATTTTCAATTGTAGTTGGTATTGAGGTTACTTTTTCTGGGTTTAATCAAGCCTATTCCTCTTCATCTGTCTAGTAGCTGCACATATGTTGGTGGCACCAACCCTCAGATGGGCATTTACAATCAGTAGAAAGCCATTAATCATGATGCTTGCCCTAGATTTTGAAAATTTCTAGCTCTACCTGCCAGCATGAAAATCACCCTGGAATATTGGTTGGGTCTAATTTTCCCATTCTCCATCTTTACTTAATTCCATTCCCATGTTTAATTGTTGAACTGGGCATATTATTATTGCTAAATCACAAAAGAAGGTACCTATCTTCAACTCAGTGGTCAGTATTTCCTTAGCTATCACCCACTGAGTTCAATTCTGTGCATATTTTGACTTGTTTAATCTTGACACAACAACTTATAAGGTTACTGACTTCCTAAGTTGAGATTTATATGTAGGATTTTACTTTATAATTTGGGAGTGAGATTAGAAAATCATAAACTTCTATTTCTCTTTTTGGGTAAACATTGTTTTATCTGATGCTATGCTCTTCATAAATCATAGGCTTTCTGCTTATTGTTTTAACTTTTACTGTCTCCAATATGAAGTAGATATATGACAATATTAATAATAGTGGGAAGGCAAAATAAAATTGATAATTCCAAAGTGAAAGAGTTATTACTGCTGGATGGACTGCTTGTTTTAGGAGCTATTTGATTAATGTGTCATTTAGTTGGGTCATTGTAAGAATTTAGAAAGTAATGCAATGTAGGCTTACAGTTTGCATTTTGTTGGGAAAGCATGGGAAAACATTCTAGCACCATTGACTTGTAAATATGATCTATCAATATTTCATAATTTGCATGACTTTCTTTTACAATTACCTAGCAACAGATACTCTCTACAGTGTTCTTTAAAAAAAATCCCTGCAAGGACAGACACAGTAGAGTGACCACCAAAATAGCAGCAATAACAGTTATGATCAATATTCTAAAATATGTAAAGGTCCCAACTCAGGGAGACATTAAAACCTAAATGCCGTCTGGTTTCCAGCTCTGCATAATTAAATTCTGGCTGATGAATTTTCAGCAAAGGCCATGGAGCTAGTCTCTGTCTTCTTTAAGAGAACAGGGAGCAAGCATGCTGCTGGATCTGAAATTTCAGAATGAATCGAGGTGAATTCTGATTTCTTAAGTACTGTTAGCAGGTGGATCTCTATCATTTTTTGCAGAAGCACCTTAGAAATGCCTCTAGATTTCTTCAGTCACAAAGGCACAAAGGACCAAGTGGGGCTGAGGGCTTCCCCCATGCAACTTATTCAATTCCCATCCCTCACTAGATTGTGCTGCATTTACCTGGAGTCCAATATGGTTACAATATCTTTTCACTAGAAAATGCGAAGTGTTTGGCTATTAGCAAAAAGGGGGAATGTTTCAAGCCCTATTATCTGATATTTCTGATTCTGAAATAGACTGAGTGGTTGGTGATCTATTTTAAATAGTCCACCTCCACCTCCCCACATGCTCCTTCAACTCCACACATATAAATAAATTAGATTGGAAAGGATTTCTTCCTGGTCTTCAAATTCATCTGTGCCTACTATGATAATTTTCTCTGGAAAGACCGTAGAGTGCCCAGCAAGCATTACATTCTGCCAGGTGCTGATGGCTCATACTTGTACTCCTACTTATTCAGGAGGCTGAGATCTGAGAATCAAGGTACAAAGCCCTCCTGTACAGGAAAGTCCCTAAGAATTTTTATCTCCAATTAACTTCCAAAAAGTGGAAAGGTGGCTCAAGTGGTAGAGCGCTAGCCTCATCAAATCAAATCAAATCAAATCGCAGTGTGGTGGAAAGTGCACCTGCTGTTTGGCTGCAGTTTACTTTGCTTCTGCTCTTTTCCCTTTGATCTAAGCCTGGAGCTAGCAAAACAGGGCTCTTTGACAAAGATACCTTAAAAGGACCAATTCTGATGCCCACTTTCCCGGATTTCCCCATCAATCAAAGTAGCAGCATGGCGAAACATTTGGGAATCAGGGGTAGAGTGTCCTTGGAGTTAGGAACAGTTGATGAATCTTGCCCCAAATACTAAGATCATTTCTGATTTGACATTTGATTGAGAGCTAGTTGTTTTTAAATTATGTGCCTCGTTTTGGGAAGGAATTACCCATTTGTGGATAATATTTGAAAACTGAATGTAACATAAATAATGTATTTGGGGATTTGGTGTTGTTAATCCAGACTGATTAGCTGTCTGCTAGAAAAAAAAAATTCATGTGGCCACAGGATTTTTTGGCACCTTTTCTGGCTTCAGCTTCCTCGCTCTTTTTCTCTTGTGCAGGTTTTACTCAGCTCCTGGCAACTCTGTTCCCTTGGCATGAGCTTGTCGTTAAGGAAATCTTCTGGGATGTCTCAAATAGGGGTGGGGGAGAAGCAGTATTTACTGCAGATTACACCACTCCATCTCAGTTGTTCATTTCTATACTTGGTTGACTTTAACCCAAGGGGAACAAGAGATTCTCATATGCCTTATGTACAGACATGGCATGGAGAATATCTAGAGAGGAGAATGTAAAGGATATTGTGGTAAGGCAGCAAACCAGGAGTAGCCTTCCAACTATCTCTCCATGAAGGAGCCAATGTTTTCTTAGATCTCTGTAGGTATTTTGCAACCAGAGAGCTTCGCAGCAAGCAATACTTGTAAACTTAGAGATGAACAAGGAGAAGCCAAGACACAGTTTCTGAATAGGTCAAATTAGCAAAAGAGAGCTGCTAAGTCTGACACTGAGCATCTGTTGTTAAAGGGAAATCAGTGGTCCAAGTCATTCCGACTGTGCCTCAGTTTTCTCATAAGCCATCCAACAGATCGTAAGTCTGCTGAGTACACATGGGCTGCGTATCGTATGTGTTGAGACAATACAGCGATGGATCAGAAACCCTGCCCTTGAGAGTATCGAAGTCTAGAAATGGCAAAAAGGCTAGATTCATTCATTCATACAACACAAGTGTTGCAAGTATATTCTAAGGAACAGGCAATGCACTGAGCATAAGACAGAATCCTGGTCTCAACTGAATTTACCTTGGGAGAAGAAACAATAAACATATTATTTAAACATGTAATATGCCAGGTGATATTCAATATTGTAAGGGGAAATAAAGCAAAATGGGAAAACATGGTATTATTTTACAAGGATACTCAAGGAAGGCCTTTCTGACCTGTTGCTATTTGAGCTAAGACCCAAAGATGAAGCAGTAAACTCTGACAATATTAAGAACTTATTTTTCTAGTTAATTGGGAGCAGTAAGTATGAAGGTCCTGAGGCATACTAAAAGAAGTCAGGGTCACACATGAGAGAAGGAAAAGTTGGAAGTGAAGATAGCAGGAAGTCAATGGATTTTGTGAGCCAGAACCAGGACATAGCTAGTCTCTGAAAGCTGTTTCATGCTCTACAGATGAATGTTCATACTAAATCTCTTGCTAGTTATTTTAGAGCTGGGAGTCTCATAGACTTTTCTCCTCAGACTGGCCTCAAATCATGATTCTCCAGATCTCAGCCTCTGTGTTAGCAGTGTAACCCACAAGTATCTGCTTCCAGTTATTTCTTGATGTACTAAATACGTAATATTGAGAGCATCCATGATTTGAGAATTGCTGTACTGTAGTGGTAAGTAAGGCAAGCACAGAGTTTAGGGTAGTGTTGAAGAAATAGATCTGCTTCATAGCATTGTCAAAACGATACTCACACTTGCATGGCAAGTATCTGTTGATATCACCAAAATTTCCCCCCTTGTGTATATATTGCTAAAAGCTAAGTTGTTAGCACAGAATAATTGGCTTCATAGACCCACTCAGACAAATGATTCCTTTTTCATAATGGAGGTCTAAGTTGGCAGAGTTTCAGCTTGAACTTCAACTAACAACATAAGATTAAAAGTCCCTCCATTGAAAGTAAGCACCTTAACTGTGAAGGTTGATATTGCTTCTTAATAACTGCTAGCTTTAGTAAATAAAAACATGGAGTTGTCGGGGCTGGGAAGGTAGCTCAGTGGTAGAGTGCTTGCCTGCGTGCATGAGGCCATAGGTTCGATTCCTCAGCACCACATAAGCAGAAAAGGCCTTAAGTGGCACTTTCACTCAAGTGGTAGAGTGCTAGCCTTGAGCTGAAGTGCTGAGGGATGGCGCCCAGGCCCAGAGTGCAGGCCCCATGACTGGCAAAAAAAAAACGCAAAACAAAACCATCAGCTGTCGAGTTTAATTTGAATTTCAGATTAAAAAAAGGATAATTTTTTAAGAAATACGTAGGATTTACTTAGAACAAATTAATACAAAGCTTAGTTCTTCCAAAGAAACCCTGCATTTTATCTGGCCACAATCCTAATTCTCTACATACTCCTGTGAAGTGAGAGAGGCAGTAGTGATAGCAGTGTGTGGAAAAGTTTGATTAGTCTGTGATGATTCATTGATCACCAAAGGCCAAATCACTGGAATTTAACCCACTAAGAATGAAACCTGAGAAGGGCTTCACGAGTTCTCAAGACTTGACTGCTTAAATTCCATTCCTCCCACACTTCCTGGTAGGTGGCCAGGGTAGTTTTCTTGAAACAATAAGCAAGTTGTCAGGTGTGGTCAATATGTACAATAGAGAAAGTTGAGAGTCACTCAACCTATACAATTGCGTGGGGCAGTGTGTAACTTCTTTTTAAAGCAATAGCAAAAGGAAGTGTATCTTGTCACAACATCTAGGCATTGGCAGACTGTTTGCCTCATGAGAGATGATAAAAATAGAAAAAAGCAGTCAAATAATAGAGCACTGAGAAATTCCACTTTCAGAGGTAAAATCCTGAAAAGGCATTTCAGAGAAATCTGAAGGCAAAAGATGACATCTTTATTGTGTGCTAGATGGAAAGCTAAATCTATGTTTTCATTACACTATACTATTACCAAAAAAAAATGGAGTTCAAACTCTGGTTCTCTCTATTTATTGTGTTTTGTAAATTAGAGCAAATCATTTAAACTCTTGGGCTGACAGGTCCTCATTGATAACTTGGGATGTTAACACTTCCCTAGAAAATGTGTTTTTGCTGCTCTTTCATTTTCAGTTAGTTCCTTTCGTTTCCTCCTTTTTTTTCCTCTCTCTCACCTAGGACCATCAGCTCTTCTTCATCACATCTTCCCAATATCTGCCTCAGCCCTATTCAGACACCTACCAGCTTAGTTACATCCTCAGAGCTGACGTGGAGGAAGCACCCAGCACTTGCCTCTGTCTGTCCTAGACACTCAGTAGAATGGGCTCACCTTTTATACCTCATGGCCTCGTGGACTTGGACCACATGCTAAAGAACATCCTTTTCTTATTTAAAAAAAATGACAATTCTTAATTTTATGAACATTCTTTACTCTTTTCTTTTTAACAGTCTTACATAGTAGGATTCTATAGTTCGTTAGTGGATATTTTAAAGCAGTGGACGAAATTTTCATTTGATTTTTCTGCTGGAGATGGAGGGTATAAAATGAGATGAGTTGCAAGGTATTTACACCAGATGCCATTATGTTTGTTGGATGGCATAAAACCATTATGGTTGCCAGTAAATTTGAAAGTGTTTCAAATTGCAAAAGATACAGGAATGTGGTTTTATTGAAAACATAAACTATTTGCTTCTTGCTCCATTCTTTTGTACAGCACAATAGAAATTTTTCACCTCGTCCTTTTGATTTTACATTTCTGAATTATTTAGAAGAATTGGTTAATTCTCCATTTCAAGCAGGCAAGACCAAGCTCATTAGGACATCTGATTCCTAGCATGCCCCACACTCACAGATCATGTTAACTCCATAGAGAGCTTTCTCTTCTTTTTAAAATGCTGTCTAAACTGAAAGCTTTTCACTGTTATGCCTCCTTACAATTTTGCAGTATGAGATCGTCAGTGATAGAAAGGGGGGGAAATGAGGCACCTTGTCAGCTGGGCATTCTCCAGTTCTAAAAGTAGCAACACTGATGAACCTTGCTGATAAGAGTAGATTTGCAGATCTGGCTCATGGTATTTACACAAGTAAATCTTAGCACAGGGTTAACCAACAGTTACCAACTAGCAGTCCTTAAAGGAGGCGTAAGGAAGAAATCCTAAAAGAAATGGTGCACTTCACTCCCCTCGTTAGAGCTGTGTAGATGGAAGCTTTTTGCTTCTCTGTGTCTGTGAACTCATCAATCTCTTGCTTCCTACTAAGACTCTGGCAGTGATAATTTGAATTCATTCAATAAAAAGTAGAGGAGAGATGACTTACCAATTACTTAATAAATGAAGTACATTGGGAAATAAGACGCCATGATGGAAAATGATCACAAGATGCCCTTAATTGTATATATAAGATCAAGAAACCTCTTGATCTTCTGTTAATCAATTGTAAACTTTTTCTTCAAGAAGTGGAAAGAGAAAAGCAGGTGACAGTAAGAGCTAGTGTGGCAGGGGCTGCGTGTTCTCTCTCTGATCTGCCCCTCTCATTCATTCTTTCCACAGATCTTGTACTTGGTTATATCTAAGCAGAATTGATAGTGAGGTCAGTGTGGAGGGCACCTTCAGGATAGAGAGTCATACAGCACTTCTCCATATAAAGTGACCAACGAAGTTTTGGGCAGATCACATGGGATTGGTATAGGATATTTGCATTTGAGACTCAGCTTTCTTCCGATGTAGATTGTTTCTGTACATTCTTCCTAGGTCATGCAGGAACACTGACCATAGTCAAGCAATGCTAAGCACATTTTAATACATTATCTTATTCTGCCATAAGAGTTCTAAGAGGTATAAAGGTTAGAAATCAGGCTACGGGGATGTTGAGGCAGACACCTTGTTGACCCCCGGTCAACAGCAATGAGCTGAAGAATAACCATTGTTTTATCTCATCTTCTTTGGGAGTTTGGGAAATGAAACAGCGATAATGGGTGTGACTTGCTTTGAAATCTTTGAGGCTATTTTTTTAATAGCCAGCAACAGTAATAATCTCAACTAATTTGTATTGTTAGGTTTTGGTGTATTTTCTGCCCTGGAAAATGGAATAATGTGACATATAATATGTGACATAGAATAACATAATTATGGTGATATAATTATATCATATATGTGTATTTTATTATACTTTGTAATAATATGTAATAGTGGTATGTAATTACAGAGGGAGCAGGGGTAGTAGTTAGTGAGTCAAAGCTAAATGACCTACAGGCCCTTTTATTGAACAATAGCAAATGCAAACAGTAATGTGTCCAAATATGGACATGAGACCCGTGTGAGCTGGTCTGTAGAATTCTATATTCTCCATGGGAACATGCTGTCCACACTGGGTGGTATGTGGCCTCTGACACAGGTACCAAGTGAAGGAGATAGACTTATAAAGAATTAGTTCTTTGGTGGCGATACTGGGGATCAAACCCAGAACTTGATGCATTTGAGGCAAGCACTCTATTTATGGAGGTATGGCCATGGCAATGTTGTAGTAAGTCAAAGCTCCTCCCAGAAGCTTCTTGTTGCCCAGAAGTGCTTGCTTCTAGGTAAGGACTCTACTACTGCCTGTACCAGGCAATGGACAGAAACATAAATGCTTATCAAGTACATATTTGAGCAAGGGAGAGAGATGTTTAGGCAAATATTTTTCTACTATGTTATGACAGTCTCCTGAAGGTATTTGAAGAGTGTTTGGGGCATGTGTTGGAGGTAGGTATAGATGATCAAGGCTGTGCCAGGAGGCAACGGTAGTCAAGTATAAGTGGTCATGATAGAACTCCTTAGATACGTGATTTAAATTCTGTAGCACATATTTGCTCCTAGCTGTGACCTGGGGCCTTCTTATCCCTTCAAAAGGACTCTCAACCCCCATTCCACAATCCCAGGAAATCTGAAGTCCACCCCAGGATTTCCACATTTTACTGGGAGTCCTTTCAGCTAGAGTTCCCTCTTGGCTCACACTTGCTGCACCTGCTGTGTGAGCTCACTTTATAGATCTTCTCCCAGGCCACGGGATGCTTTCTTCCATGTCCCATGCCCCAGATGTTGGGCAGGCCCTCTCTGTATTTCCGTACTATGCACCTTTGGAAGTTATGTGTTTAGCTGACTTTGGTGAAGGTGTAGGGAAATGGGTTTTATGAGATTATGCCTTGGAACACAGAAACAATGTCACAATGGTTGTAAACCATTGAATGCACTTAGTCAGAGCTGCCTTGTCATCCTCCTCTCTTTCTACCTTGTTACCATTGTCCTCTTTTCTTTCGCTCCTTGTGTTTCCCTAGCTAGACTCAGCCCTTGTTTAGTTCCAAATGCAAATGAATGTCACTATCTTATTGCCTTGAGTTTTGCAGATTTATATTCTTGGCAATCTCCCTTTCAACAAGAAACGTACCATCAAGGCACTTTCCTAATCAGTGGATTCTGGCACCCTTGATGAAATAATAAACAAAATTTGCATTTTTTGCATGTGTGAGAGGAAAGATGGGAAATCCTTGTGAAGCAAACCGAGCCTGCTGAGGAGAGGCCCTGGGGCAGATAGGACCCAGCATGTAAGGCTGCATGAGCTAAGGGATAACATTTCTCAACAGTTTCTAATATACCAGTCATATCATGTTTAATTCCTGGATGGCCAGTCAGTCAATGCATTTCCTTGGAACAAAGTATGCTGACTGCCTGGCTGACAGCTAGAAAGCATCTATAAATGAGAGATGGAGATGAAATTAAAATGTGACTTCTTTGGCATCCACCTTTCGAACCTAGGCCTTCTCCACTTTACTCTAATTCAATTTAGTAGATGTTGGATGGAAACTAATACAGTTAAAAAGAACTTCATGTAATCTCACTAACATTCTTAGAACATGATGCTCAAGGTTTTCTGGTCAAGGATATTTGCATTTGCATTTATTGAATAGTTAGAGCCAGGATTCTATGCGTGTGAAAAGTCCTTGCTTTGAGAATGACATTTCCAAACTGTCAAAATTTAATGTGCTCAAAGCTCAAACCAAAGTGGCCTTTTATTCTGTAAATATTGAAGAGAAGGCTTAGAATAGCAACAGTGAATTTGCTAGTCAAGGTACTGGTCTACAGAGCTAGAATTGGAAAAGGCCATTTGTTGAGTTTAAATTGTAATAAAACTGAAGTCAAAGAGATGGAATGGGAAAGCATTGAAGTGGCCAAAGTCCCACGTTTTCCTGCCGGCCACCCAGCCACTTTGACATCATTTACTAGTGAGGTTTCATTCAGGGTATAAGCAAATTACATGCATCTTTATTACTGGACTGTTTTCATCTCTAATTTCTGGCTGTTTACAGGGAACTATAAAAATCTTCACAGTAAATCTTCACATATTACATTTCCTCATTCAACCAATATTTATTTATTAAACATCTGCTGGATGCCAGATATTGTTGCAGACATTGGTTACAGCACCGAGGAAGCTTGGAGGAGCAAAGGGATGTGTTCCACATAACACATAGATCCTTAGCAGCACCAAGAGCCTTGATGTTCTGTCCTTGCCCGGCATTCTTGGTACTACAGGCTTATTCTGCGCTCCCTGGACTTGCTGCTTCTCTAGAAAGAATAAACTGAAGGCAGAAAGTTACTCCAGAGGCTGTTGAAACAATTCCGTTCATGGGCAGGGCAAGTTGTGGATTGTTTGAAAGTCATTTAGGCAGAATTGTGAATCATCCATTTATCACAGTTTTAACATTGCACATACCTGTGTGATTCTTGGAATAATTCTGCAAAGGCAGATGTTCTGTGGATTATGAACTCCATGGTGGCAGGGACTTTTTATTGTCACTCTCCTCCCTCTTCTTGTTACACTGTCTCCCTAGTAAATGCAGAACTGGACATCTCCTTTGCCTTACTGTGTCCTGTTACTTGGTGCAGTGTATGTTCAGTAAGAGTTCTCCATGAAGCCTGCTGCAGGTGAGATTATGGATATCCTCTAAGTGGACCTGTATAATTTCAGTACTCCAAAGGCTGAGGCAGAAGGATCCTAAATTCAAGGCCAGCTGGGCTCCATAGTGAGACCTGTTTCAATAAGATGGATTGGGGGTGATGTCCATATTTCATGGATTTCTGTTGAGAGCCTATGGCTCTCAAACAAAGTAATATCACCATTCTGATAGTCTAGTGGGTGCAGATGCCATTTAAGCCATTCTAAAGGTTCTATTAGTATATTTGTGTTTGACTTCAGATTGATCCAAATTTGTGTGTTGTTAAACTCTCTTGAGTCCCTGTACTTTTGACCTTATCTATGAAGTGTACATTCACCTCTGTGGCATTTAGATCTGCTTTTAATTTGCTTTTACTGAAACTTTCCTTTGGTGGGGACAATCAGCTTAGAGTCAAAATAAGGTTGAACTACCTGCATTCCATGAGATGCTGAGCTTCTAGTTACACAGTTCTCTAAGCAGCTTTTTTTTTGTATTTGGTGATTTTCTTTTTTATGGAACTGTTAGTATTCACTTTCAAAAGGCACTAGTCTCACAGGTCCATTACACATAGAATTTAGATAGCTGATAAATTATTTCTAAGATTTTTAGAAAGACGATTTGGCTTACTGAGTCCAGCTCTGATCTCTGCTTTTGAGCTTCCATTTTTCCTCCTTCATCACACTTCCTGTCATCACATACCTGTATCAGCAAGGCATCAGAACTTATTTAAAAAATAATAAATGCCCTGGAAAGAAAATATCGAATACATATTGGAAGAGCTATGGCATGTTTTCCTATTTATGCTTTCCCCAACTGAAGGAAGTTTTTTTTACTTCCCCTTCTCAGAAGGACCTTCCACTGTGACCAGAAAGGTGTAAAGAATTGGGACTGCTTAGTCATTCCCAGACTTATTTTGCTATAGTACCCTTTGAGGAGGCTCTGACTTGTAATTTCACATACATATATAAGTTGGTGGAAGAGCCTTCTTTGGTTAAATGGTTCATTTATTTTATTGGCCTGATGAAAGTTATATGAACCACAGTGAATCACAACAATTACCAGTTTAATTCTTTATTTTTTACCCAGTATTCATTTAAAAGGTTTGCTCTATAAATATAAGGCCCATAGATAAAAGGTTTCTCTAAAAATCACTCTCTTTTCAAGATGTTTTCATTAGTTGGGTTTCATTCATTTAAGTGGGCTCTCGTCTGCATACCATTAAAGGTGTGTGAGAATGTTTTTATTGGTTTCTTCCCTATCTTCCACTTTTATATTTCCTCTGTAAGAGGCAATGCCATTAACCTTAGCAGTACTGAGTGTGATTGTCTTTCGATCAACCCCATCATTGCAAACCACTGATCCATAGCTTACATTACTTAAACCACTGGTTCCTAAACAGAAAAATAGCCCCATTACCTGCCTTGGAATGGTGATAGGCTGTCTGAAAAATCCTTTCAAAAAGAAGAGTGAGCAAAAATACTCCCAAGTGCCTTTGGGAATAGCCCTTTCTTGGATATAAATGTTGCAATAGTAGTACCTGAGTTTCCTCTTTAAACTCCACATGAAACATTTATAGAGTGCCTGCTATGTGTGTTCAGGGTGCTGTCTAAAGACACATGGGCGATACAGAAACATTTTGGTACAGTTCTTAAGAGCTGTACTTCTTTTCTGTGGAAGCTAGTCAAATTTATGTCTAATAATAAGCAGCATAAATACTCTGTGTACTCTAAGAATGAAACAGACATGGTCCTCTGACAAGACAATGTAGAGGAAGGAATGCTTTCATTCAGACTTCAAGAACAGAAAGTGGACAGTTAGATTTCAACCAGCAGTCAAGGAAGTAGAAGAGAGGAGAAAGGGAAAAAACGTGTTCCAAGTCAGTAAAACAATACCACCAAAAATCACATAGTGGCCGGAAAGCTTTTGGTGAACTTAGAAAACAGCCAAGTAGTGTGACCTGACCTGTTCAAGGTTCTGGGAAGGGAATGCATCTACAAGCTTTGGTCCTTTCTCTCAGGTCCCATGCAATGTAGCCAAACCGTCATCTGAGCTTGGAGTCTTCACCCTGCCTCATCAGAATGCTGGCAGAAAAGACATTGAATTAGGAACCCAGAAAACTGGGTTTTCATGCTTGGCTCAGCCATTAACTACCTACATTTCTATAAATGGGAGATAACACCAGCACCTACCTCATGGCTGTTAAAAGTTTTAAATAAGATATTTTTTAAAAGGTGCTTAGGGGGCTGGGAAGATGGCTCAGTGGTAGAGTGCTTACCTTGCATACATGAGGCCCTGGGTTCAATTCCTCAATAACCACATAAGCAGAAAAACCTGGAAGTGGCACTGTGGCTCAAGTGGTAGAGTGCTAGCCTTGAGTTGAAGAGCTGAGGGATAGTGCCTAGGCCCAGAGTTCAGGCCCCACTACCGACAAAGAAAAAAAAAGATGCTTAGCTATTTCTCACCAGATAGACCAAACAATGTGGGGGGTACTCACAATTGTGGTCATCTTAAATAAATAATATTTATTTTATATTTTACAACAAATGGGTGGAGTAATCTCCTTCCTAACAAAGATCACTCTAAAAGAGTTCTCACTTGTGCTTGTAGAGAAGAAATGTTGGAATTTTTAAGACTAGGATCTGGTGAAACTGTACTTACCTAAAATAAGTACACATTGTTCTAAAAGAAATATACTTATTACCTGACCCATGTAACTGTAACCCCTCACCTTTACAACAAAACTTGAAATAAGTAAAATAAGTACATACCTAAAATAGTACCTAAATATGATAGATCTAAAATAATAGTGTAACAGAGCTCTCATTGCTGGATGCCAGTTCATGGACGTTCAAAGTATTTGTGATGGTTTTCCTGAAATATAAGCTGAGCTGAGGTTTTCCCTTCTTACAGATTCCAATCTTATATCTACAACCCTAAAAGTTCCTTAAATCACTGTCAGCATTGACTGCCACTATAGAAATTTTGCAGCTTGATCTTTTCCTTGATTAACATTTTACTTCCCTTTCTAATCTTTTGCATTTTCAACTTTGAAAATACTTCAGTATTTAAAACATGAGCTAGGTCTATCTTCAGTTATGAAAGAAAAGTCTGAACTAATGGTTCACCCACATTAAGCTACTACCTCTTTAATTATTTTTTTTAATTTTAATCTCAATATAGAAGAAAAGCTTTCACTTTCAAGCCCAACCTTTTAGAAAAGCAACTTTTTTTGTTGTTGCTAAAGGGAAATGTTAATGGGGAGAACTGTAGATAACAAATTTGAGAAAAAATGTCTGGCAACACAGACTTCTGCAAGTTTGAAGCACTTGGTGAAATCTTGATCAGTCCAAATGGAAAATTACTCAGTCTGTTTCCTCAAGATAGACTTGTTTGTACAGCGACTCGAAGTTTAAATGGCAGAACAGTAGGTACACACGCTGTACTTATAAGTTCTGTTTGTATTACAATGCTGTGTTTTTAACCTCCTCTTAGCTTGGAACACAAGCTGGTTAATGTCTTCATTCTGTGCTTCCTGGATTATTAGTGAATAGCTCAGTTGTGTTTATAGCCATCATTTTAGGAGAACAGGCCAGTGCTTTCACTAAGTGTATTTCTCATCTCTTAGGCTTTAACTTCTGTTTCATACAAAGAGGATTTTAAGTTAGATACTGAGTTCTAGACATATGAGATCAAAGAATTCCCAAATATCTGAGGCTTCTCTGGCATCTTCTTACTTTGTAGAGTCCCAATAAAAGACCTCAGTTTTAGACTCAGTTTACCCCAGGAAGCAATTAAGAATAACATTTTGGATGGGCACTGGTAGCTCACTCCTATAATCCTAGCTACTCAAGAGACTGAGATGTGAGGATCATAGTTCAGAGCCAGCCCTGGCCATGTAATCCATGAGACTCTTTTCTCCAACTAATCAGCACAAAGCTGGAAGTGGCTCAAATGGTAGATTGTCAGCCTTGGACAAAAATGACAAGTTTTAATAAAAAACAAGGCCTAGAGTTCATGCCTTAGTACCTGTATTTAAAATAATAATAATAATATTTAAAATTGGGCCAGAGTGTACCTCAATGGCAAACTCCTTATTAAGAATATTCAAGACTCAATCTCCATTCCTAGCAACACACACACACACACACACACACACACACACACACACACATTTCCACAGTTATTACCATGCTTACTGGTAAAATACAGTTCATCTTGATGATACTATTTTCTGTATTATGGGCAGGTAATCGTGGTAAAGTTAATATTTATATTGCACTCTGGACTTTTCCAAAAGAATTTCCTATGTGCTATCTCATGGGGTACATTGCAAACCTTTTAAGTTTAATTATGTGATATTCAAACAGATCTATATCTACTTCACTGAAGTGTATTGGACATACTTAATTTTTAAAAAAAAAATGATACTTGAAAGTTCTGAGAATGAGACCATTTGGAATTTAGATAAAATAATGGAATAGAAAGTGCTATTAAACATGGCTACTTCTGTATGTTTGTAGAGACTTTACAGAGATTTGCTGGACATGTTCAAAATAATTCCCTACAGAGGATAATCCAATATATATCTAATTGTATTCTGTTACATGTCATCATTCCTTTAAAAAAATTTTTTTTGTTGGTGGTGGTGGTCATGGTGCTTGAACTCTGGGCCTCGGTGCTGTCCCTCAGTTCTTCAGCTCAAGGCAAGTGCTCTACCACTTGAGCTACATACAGTATCACTTCCAGTTTTCTGGTGGTTAGTTGGAGATAAGAGTCTCACAGACTTTCCTTCTCAGGCTGGCTTTGAACCTCGATCCTCAGATCTCAGCCTCCTAAGTAGCTAGGATTACAGGCGTGAGCCACCAGCACCCAGCTATGTTATCATTCTTTATCATGAAAGCTATAATCCTTCTAGTTATATACAGATACTGATAGATATGTTAATATATACACACAATACACAGATATGTAAATATATGCATAACCCTCCATTTTTATAAAGATTGGTGGCTTACAAAAACATGTACACAAAATGGAAAAATAAGCAACTAAAATATGAGTATTGGGAAATATATAAAGTGGAAAGGGAAAAATCAAAAGAAATGAAAGATTATGCCATATGGATCTACATGGTTAATAATGTTAAGATATATCCCAGCAGCCAAGAGAAAAGGAAAAACATGAATAATTAATTGTGCATATCTCATTACACATGAGAAAACAAATACCAGTATGTCAAGGGAAAAAAAGTTGGTGCTACCACTTAATTCTAATATGAAGTGTCTCCTATAGAACTTTGTCAGGGGAACACTAAAGAATGCAGTAGCAATCAGTGTTACTAACATGAGAGGGCTTCTCTTAGAGCCCACTAACTACATGCTGGGGAATGTGGGTTTGTGAGTCTATGTATGTATGCATGTATGTAACTCAATGAAAATAGTTCTGAGTGATCATGAAGTAACTTGGTTCTTATTCCATTTAGAAATATCTGAAAGCTGGGAAAATATATCATGAAATTTATAAAATCTAGAGAGGTAGGTAGGTCTTGTAGTTTGAGAATGGTTCTAGATATTCCTTATGACTGTTAAGAAAGCACAGCCATGAAGACTGATAGTTTTTAGGAACTGATACTTACTTCCGGGTGAAATCCACATCCTTGAGTGAGTGAAAGGCTTGAGGACCGTCAGGTGGAAACAGAAGCTCTTTAAGAAGGTTCTTTGTCTGGGTCCAGGAGGGTGGGGATTGGCTGTCATGTTTACTTTTAAAGATATTTTTGAAAATTTCTCTTGCAATCTTCCCAATTGTTTGAAGATTGCTTAAATGGAGGATGAATGAAGTTTAGAATGCAGAGCCTCTTGAGAAAGAGCAAGACCATGCTGATTCAATTCACCTTCCCATGGAGGAGATTGCTAGGAGTCCTGTCTGAAGACAGTTTTTCCTGTTGGAAGAAGCTGTGGGCTCTTTGAGGGGAGTGAAAAGTGAGGCATTATTCCAGCCAGATCATCTACAAAAGCAAAAAGCGAATGACAATGCTGTGTCCTAAGGTGTTTGTCCTAAGACACTTACTTAGTTGCTGCTGACCTGGAGACCTTTTCTTTGAGTCTCATTCTTAGCACTCCTTGGAGAAAGGACTTCACTGCTTATGAGATTCCATGGGCACACCATTCTGTTGTTTGGGTCCAAAAGAGTTATTGACATGAGAGAAAGGGCTAGATGTGAAGCAATGTGTTTTGACAGCTTCTTTCTCCCCATGCAGCAGGTGGGATTTCTCTTTGGGCCTTATTTGTAGTAGAGAGATGTGGGCTGGTACCTGAATCCTCACTTCATCCTAGATCCTCTGGATATGTATTCTAGAAGAGTTTGCTTAAAGTAAAACCCAATGTACTATTAACTACAGTTATTTCTTATGGTGTTAGGAACCACACTATGAAGAGAGTTTCATTCTCCAGCTACTTAATTCATGGCTAGTTTTTAGTGTACAACTTCAGATTTATTTCATCAGAGAGAAACTGGGAGGTCCCAGGACATGACTAAGTGGGAATTCACAGCAATGACAAGTAAAAGCTTAGTTTCTAAGAATCTCATTTTTATGGAAATTCCCCTTAGAGTAAGGATAGGCAAGAAAACATGTGGTGTGTGTTGGGTAAGTCATTCCTCAACAGGATGTTTTATTTTTTGTGTTTAGTCTTCACCCATAGTAACAATTATAATGAATGCATCAAAAATAAAGCATGTAGACCTTGTGACCTGTCTGGTAATCAGCACAAATTAGTTTGAGGGCAGGAAAATACAGCTGCATATTAGTTTTATTAGCTGTTCCCAAACATTGTATTGCAATATTTTGAAAAAAAGAATCAACTAAAAAAAAATACAAACAAAAAGAAACCAAACCCAAAATGTTTTATGTGTTTTCTATTTGATATGTATTTTATTTTTTAAGATTAATTAGTATATTTATAAAACTTTTATTTTTAATTCATCAAAATAGTGCCTTTTGGGTAAATGATTTCAGTGTAGGAAGATAATTCCTTGTTTCAGCAACCTGTTCTTAAAAAGAAGGAATTTATCTTTTGCACCCACTTCTCAAGGTTCTCCAAACTATAAAAATGAGAGAAAGGGGAGAAGAGCAACAGGAAGTCAGAAGTTGGGATTACTTAAAATTTTTCTCTTGGAGTCTTCTCAGTCATATGAAGATTCCTTCAGCTGAGGATGATGTCTATTGTGCCTAAAGAAAAATGAAGTTTAGAGTGCTGAGCCTTTTGAGAGAGTATCATTGCACACATTATATATTTTCTGATTGTAGTTTTCTATCTTTGAGGGCCAACATATTAGGTGTTTTGCCCTCTGATGTATCCTGCCAAACCAGAATGCTCTGTGGTATCCAACAAAGGCTCAAGAAATATTTGTTGAAGTTAAAGGAAAGACTCATCAGAACTGCTTGCTAGAAGCCATCTGGTCTGTGCAAGGGATTTAATCTCTGAGCCTGTGTCCTCATCAATTAAAAAGAGGTTAAGAAAGGTCAAAAGCAGTCATAGTTCTTAGTTTATTTAAGTGTTCAATTAATGATAGCAATTGTGATCATCAGAATAGGAGAAAAAAATCATCTTCCTTTAGAACCAAATGAAGCATAGTGGTTTGAACTTTTGAAAGGAGATAGGCATACATTGATTACAAGTTGACATTTGAACAAGATCTCAGGGAGGGTATAGGACAGAGAGGCAAAGACCTAGAACAAGGCCAGGATAGAAGAAATGAAATGAGCAAGGAGAGCAAAAGGAGGGGAACTCGGGGAAAGGGTGAGAGGTGGGAGCAGCTCATTCTTCAACTACATCCCAAGCCTTGGGGAGGCTTGTGAAAATGTATATGGTAGGCACCACCCCTTGCATTTCCAATTCTGAAGTTCACATGTCTAACAAGATTTGGTGATGCTTCTGCTGCTAGAGCAGGGGGTTGTACTTTGAGACCACTGAGTCTCACTGTTGGGAAACTTCAGCTTTCACTCTCAATGATATGGATGGCATTTGCAGGATTTGGGCTTAGGAGGAATAGGATTGGTGCTGCTCAGAGCACATTTAGGAGACAAGGGCAAAAGAAGGAAGCCAATCAAGGCATTCCTACAGTGAGGCAGATATTTTATCTGCCGTGGCAACACTATTGATTATTATAGTCTGTACGATCAGATTATTTGAGGATGTCTTCTATAGCAAAAGCACATTGGACATTAGTTATGTTAATTATATCTCTGACTCAATTTTTATCTTGAAAAAGTAGATAAATTTCTTTTCAAAGAGCTCCTGGTCTACAAGTCTGAGGAAAGGATAGAAAACACAGAGTTCAGAGTTGGGATACTGGTCCAGTGTGACTAACAAGGACTCTCTTAAGGAATGTGGGACTTCCTAGCACATCCCTGGGAAGGCAAAAGGTGTGAGGGAGAATTAGACCAGAGGACTCAGGTTCTCAATTAGAAAACAGCATTTGACCTCCTGTCTGATCCTTAGCAGAACTAGAGAGGTGAAAGTCCCCAAGATCCTAGGAAATTTTGTTTGTAGTACATACAAATCCTCCCTAAGTTACCCAGATCTGTGGGGGGGGGGTGGTGAATAAAAAACCTGAAGCATGTCTCTGTTTACTTCCTTCCAAAGTAAGGGAAGCAGTGAACATTGAACTCGTAGTCACAAATAACCTGTTAATAACTGGACAACCATACCCAGGACACCAGGTCTCCTCTGGGTTTGTCTCCCAAAAAGGATCAAGTGAGAACATTAACTATTAGTTGTAACTCACTTCAGTGTCACAACTAAAGTGAAGTCGATTCTTTTAGCTTTTCTAGTGTGACACTTATTGGTTCCTCATCAGAATTCCTTCTGTACACAAAAACAGTATAATGTAAAAGTCCATTAGGCGCCAGGGGTAAATCTTACGAATGTTAAGTACCATCATGAAAATGATGGCAGTAACCCCTTTGAGGGAGAGAAGGGAAGCAAACTATGATATATTATAGTTACACCGAGGGAATGGCTTCTAGGGTCCTGGTATACACTTTGGTGACTATAGGTTACCAAAATGGATGAAAAATTGGATGAAGAAAAGATTTTGAGTGTTCTTGCCACAAAGAAATGTTAGTTTGTGACAGACCAGTTACCTTGATTTTATCATTGGTACCTGTACATATGTTCCAAAATATCAGACTATACTCCATAAATATATACAGTTCTATCAGTCAAAAATAAAATTTTTAAAAAGAAAATAAGGGGGTCTAGTAGAGAATGAAAAAATGAAATATTAAGATAGGGAGCTACTAAGCACCATAAAAAGGAGTTAAATGAGAAAGACAAGCAGAGGCGGGCAGAACCCCAAGTTCTTGGGATCTCTGAGTAGGGCAGAGGCTAAGCATGAAGTAATGTATTACCATGCCCACAAGGCATTGAGCCAGATGTACCCCCAGAAAGCCTCTTCTACACTCTCGATGGACATAGGCTAGAAAGAGAATAACAACAAGGGTTACTGGATCTGGTAAGGGTGGATCGTGATACCTGATATCCATTCAGACTTGTTAGACAGATAACCCAGAAACTGGACAGATTTTATAAATTCCCACATAATTATTTAGGACTAGGATTACTTCTATACATGTCCTGGGCAAAACCCTGTAGGAGCTCTTCCTCCTAAAGATGGCATTAAAAAAAATTACCAACTGTCATGGTATCAGGGCCTGCCCTCCTGTTTAATCCTCAGGTGGGCAGAATTAGTCTGACTCAACATATGAAGACTCCAGAGCTCAGTTAGTAAAAGAATAAGTCTGGTATTTTAACCTGGAGCCTGGTTCCACAGGAAATTGTCTTCTAGTTATTTTCAAGGTCTTATCTTCAACCTTTTGCTTCTTTCACTTGTCTAGCTCTCCTCTGGACTGCCTGTTAGCCTTTGTACCTAGCATTCCCTCACCCTTGGGTGAGAACTGTAGGATTGGGAGTCAGATTTTATTTTCCCTTTAGCTGTTGTTTCTAGATGTTGCTTTCTCACTTGCCCATGTATTCTCTACCACTTAACTATGACTGATAGCTAGGCACTTGCAAAATGTGGTCGAAGTCCTACATTGTGGACTGCCTTGGCACCTCCCAACCTCACACACAGGATGAGCACGTGTTGGCCTGGAGTACTGGAGTCATTATTCTATCGGATCAGCAGAGCCAAGAACTGTCTTTCCTATCACTTCAGATTATAGAAAACTCTTAGTCTATAAGAAAGGTTCTATGCCTAGCTTTTGGGAGACTCTGCCCTAGGGAGTCTTTTAGGGACAATCACTCTTGTTAATTCTGCTTGCCTTCCTTGGTCACATCCACCTCAGTGGAAGTACTGATTAATAGAGAATAGATCACTATTTTAGATTAAATCAGTGCCTTTAGGGATAAGACAAAACAAAACATTCTGCCCAGTGTGGCAGAATGGGTATGGAAGGGTCTACACATTGTACAGTAACTTGCTTGCTATGTTGCTTGCTATGTCCATATGGTTGTGTCCCCTCTCCCCAAATTCAAATGAGGAAGTCCTGATCCCCAATGCAATCATGTTAGGAGGTGGAGCCGCTGGGGAGGTGATTAGGTCACGGGGGGGGGGGGGGGGGGGGGCAGAACGTTATTGAAAAAACTCCAGGGAGCTAGTTTGTACCCTTTGCTACTGGAGAACACAGCTGGGAGGCACCATCTTTGTCCTGACCTTGAGGCCTTGTCCTTGGACTCCCATCCTTCAGAACTATGAAATAAATCCTGTTGTTTCTAAGCCATTTGGTTTATGATATTTTGTTAAAACAGCCGTAATAAACCAAGACAAGACCACAACCCCCGCTCCCCCCTCCTCAAAGTAACCTTTTTTTTTTTTTAAATAAGCCAAAATGAGTCAATTACCTGGATAAGTATGCTGAACAATTGGATGACTTAGTCAGCAATACATACAGAGTTGTTACCACTGCCCAAATCTGACTGTGCTTTTGATCTCTGTTTTTATTTAGTTGCTCTGGAGTAGTACCACTGGGAGTCTCTCAGCAGCACAATGAGGCTGGCAATTGAATCAGTTGTTTGTGAGAGCTAAACTTTTATGAACCTTTAGCACATCCATTCGCAGACATTTCTAAAGACTCCTGATTTTCCTGAGTCTTTTGTAATGATAACTTATGTATCTGAGGTAGATCTGGGAGCTATTCTTTGTCAAGAGTTAGGAAATATAGGCCCTCTTGTCTTCTGTATAAATGTAAGTTGTTGTTGGTATTATTATTATGTCTCAGTAAGGTGCTCCCTGGAGAATTCAGATACAGTATTTCCGAGAGTATGCTTGGCTGTGAAGATGGGCAAGGAGCATGGTAATATTATGGTATGGTAATGCATTTACCTTTTTGACAGATGATTATCCTCTGCTGTAGCTGAACCAGAGGAAGGACAAGACTAGCAGAGTCACCGGGGGTACTTGGATTTTCTTGGCTTTACATTTTCAAACTGAAACAATGCAGAAGCAGTCGGGTTATCTCTATCTGAATGTTGTGGAGGGGGATAGAGATGAAGGAAGCCACACAGCTCTCCATAGTAATTTTAGAAAGTGAGTGGTAGTAATAGTCTCCTAACAAAGCAATGAGTACAGGTTCTTATGCACTTTACCATGTTGGTGCTTGAGTCAAAGGAGTAACGGAGTGGAGAAAAAAGTCTGTCAGGCATCATCATCACTGATAATAAAAAGTCTCCGAGGTCTCCTTGACTGTTACATTAGAGGAAAAAACAAAGACTCATTTTAGAAATCAAAAGAGGGGAGACTTCCCTCCCAGGTGTGTGTAATCCAGGTTTGTGTTTTAAAGGTTTTATGTAAAATAGAACTTTATGGGAGTTGCTGAGAGTTCATAAGTTGCAAACTGTTGTATAATAATGATAACCAAAAAATAACAACTTACACTTCTATAGAAGCCATGCTGGCCTAGGTAGGTAGGTGATTCTGTGGGAAGCTGAGCTTGAAACAACTTATCTTGTCCTTCATTAATCTTGTGAACTCATGAAAATTACTTAAACTTTTTGTCCCAGATTTCAGTTAGGAAGCAAAGAATACAGTATCCAACTCTCACATTTTTATCGCTTTAGTTTTAAGTACATAGTAATTCTTCAGTAAGCAATTTGCCCCCTTGTTTATTAACCTGTCCTGAAGAGAGATAGACAGACAGATTAATTACTATTGCTACAAAGACTTACTGAAGTTTTCCTTATCTTTCTCTTTTTTGTAATGTCCTTACAAAACCATTACTGCTTTCATTTGAGCTCTAAGACTCTATATGTTGCATTGGTGATATATAGCTGGAGCTCAGCAACAAATTTTTTAAATAGAAGGGCTTCATCAGGTTAAGCATGAACAGACTAAATTCTTTTCATGTTACTCCTATGGATCATGAAAGATCTTCTGCAATGTCAGTATCCATCATCTTTTACTTGGGGCAAGTATGAGTATCTGAGAAAAAAAAAACAAACCTAACCTCACAAATCTATACAGTATTTATTTATTTATTTATGACTTGGCCCTGGGCCTTAAACTCAGAGTCTCAGTGCTGTTTCTGAGGTTTTTCTGTTGTTGTTCGGGCTAGCTTCTACCACTTGAGCCATAGCTCCACTCCTGTCTTTTTGGTTGGTTAACTGGAGTTAAGAGTCTAATGGACTTTCCTGTCCCAGCTGCCTTTGAACCATGATCCTCAAATCTCAGCCTCTTGAGCAGCTAAGATTACAGCTGTGAGCCACCAGCATGTGTCTCCTTATTTAAATCTTATGTTTTAGGGATGTTCTTTCTTATTTCTTTTTCCAGTTTTTTTTTCTTACCTTCAACAATGAGGGACAAAGTATGCTTGGGTTGGGAAAGAGAGGTAGAAGATTAGAAAACTCACACAGAAGTTTCTGCATATTGAAGATATAATTACAGATTCCCACCAGTTCAAAAACTTAAAACAAACCTCAAAAGAACAGAAATGTAGTGGATATTTCCCTTCTTTAATTTCCTCTTTTATGGAACAGTCACACAAAGTAGAAGCAGTTGCTTTTCTTTTACTTTTTAATAAACTGGAAATCTGCTTTTAAAGCCATTGGCTTCAAATATATAATACCTAGAGTTTTATTGTGACAGAGATATTTTGCAAAGCAAGACCTAGTCAGAGTTGCTCAGTCAAGATGCATCTCAAGTGAAATGTTAACTCAGTGTTTCTTTGTGTTTGGGAATTCTCATTGGTATGCTGGGCTGGTGGCCATGTTTTCTGGTATCTTAGCAAGAAGAAGACTTGGCAGTAAGAAAAGACCACTAGGCGTAGAGAGGCTGAACCTCTTGGCTAGGACTGTCTGACTGGACATGACTATAAGCCTAATGTTTTACTGCAGATGACCAATAGGTTACCCAAGCTCGCATCAAGAGATAATAGTAACACAGGCTTTTCCCCTCATCAGCATGCCTGGGAAGAAGCATCCTACAGCATTCACCATATGAGAGAGGAATAAAGAAGGGGAAGAGTGGGATACTAAATATCTTTGTAGTGCTCCAGTCCTGCACAATAAACACTTGACCTTTTCCAAGTGTCACTTGTGACTTATTAAGCCTACCAGACTCTCCTGAAGCTGGCCCCAAGCTGGCTTCTACTGTGATTCTTAGATCTCAGCCTCCTGAGTACATACAGATGTAAGCCACCAGCATTGGACAGTTTGGTATGGCTTTAATCACACATCTATGAGCAGGAAATCTGTAAATTAAATAGTGGGCAAGGAGCCCACTATTTCTGTGATGATAAACAAGAGGGGAAAGAGGTGATGTCAAGGGATATTCATTGCTTTGTTAGAGTGTGAATTTGGTGATCTTGATTGGGGAAGAAATAACTTTCTCACTGGATTGTTCAGAGAAAAGCACCTCTCTTAGATTGTAAATTGGAGTTTCAGTTTGAATAGACTATGAAGGGTCCATTATCTAATGGGAAAATTTCTCTACTTAGATCTATAGTTAAAGAGATTTGTACATAATCTATTGGTGACATTAATAGTCATCACAATCATATCATTGTAATCATATCTTCTGAGCCCTTTCCAAGTGCCTGAGCCTCCAAAGTTAATATTCATATACCATGCAATTTGGAAACAGTACCATAATTAAGAGTATGGGAAGCCGGGTGTTGGTGGCTCACACCTGTGAGCTACTCAAGAGGCTGAGATTTGAGAATCACAGTTCAAAGTCAGCCTGGGCAGGAAAATCCATGAGACTCTTATCTCCAATTAACCATCAGAAGTGGTGCTGTGGCTCAAAATGATAGAGCACTAGCCTTGAGCTGAAGAGCACAGGGACAGCCCCCAGGCCCAGAGTTCAAGCCCCATGACTGACAAAAAAAAAAAATTAAAAAAGAGTATGGGTTCCTCCCTTAGATTGTTTGAATTGAATCCTACCTCTGCCGGACAGTTCTGGTGTGAACTTGAATTTCTTGCTTGGAGTCTGTGCCTCAGTTGCTCTAGCTGTAAAATAAGATTATAATATAACAGTACACAATCTGTAGTACTCTGAAGAGTGCAGAAAATAACACATGACAGTCTGAGATGGATATCTGGCTGGGAGTGAGCACTCAGTAAATATTAGCTCTCATCACTTGATTTTATGTGTACCCGCAAAGAATCTGAGTCACTCTTTCGCCTCTTCATGTGGCTTATCCTACAGGTCTTTGGGGACTTGTGCAGGCCATTGCTGTTCTTCCAGGGAACCTTCTCTGGCCCTCCCACTTGTGTTCTGAGAGCCTGCTTCTACTTCTACAGCCTTGGCCCCTGAAACTATAATCATTCCCAAAAGGCTTCCCTCCCCACTGGATTGGAAATATGTAAGGATCTGCCCAGTGCAGAATAGGGATTCAGTGAGTGTTTCCTGGATAAATTAAGGGAAGTATAATTTCACATCACAAAGCTAGTCATTTGAGTGACTGGTCATCACAATCATAAAATAATTAGTTGTAACAATTAAAAGTATTTTCCTAATAATACTACTACACTAAATTATGACTGAAGGCTGGCTATTACTTATGCAAAGAATATGTCTGAACTACTTGGACCCCTCTCAACTTTTGGTGCTATCCTTCCTTCAAACCTACAACAATCTATTTTATCCTCTGTCCCGGCATGCATACATGATTCCCTGTCATGGGATTATCCTTGTCCAGCCCTGTGACTCTGACTTCACTTTCATTTTCTTTCAGACAGCCATCAGTGTTTTTCAAGGCCAACATTATAAAGACTAATGATGCTCATATGTGATACTAAAAGGTGGTTACAGTTGAAATGGGTCTTGCAGGAATAGTGATTCAAGTCTTTCTGAAGTGTTTACTAGACCTGAGACACAAAGCCTGTTAGTATTTGTACTGAGTTTACCATCTGTACATGGTTCATAGGTTGTCATTAACAGGTGTTCGTTAAATGAATAAATTAGGTTGTTGTAGAGAAAAGTTTAGGTATATAGTTAAAAGACCTTAGAAAACAAACCACCTTTAGCTTCTTGCTAAAAGTTGGAACCTCAGAAATTAGCCATGACTTGTTTTCACATGATTTGCTTGAAAACAAAGCAGAATGCTATTGGCCTTGACAGGTGTGGCCAAGAAGGCTTCATGGTTCGCATTAGCTGCAAATCATGTCTCTCTCATGGCTTTATTAATGAGGGTCAGAAATGTCAGATACTAAAACATATTTCAAGTGTATTGGCAGTGTAAACTTACACTTGCCAAGAAAGTGCTGACAAGAGAATCTGAGTAAATGAAGTTAAACACTTGTACATATGTGTACTTTTAGGCGTACATACATGTAGGGCCTCCCAAGCTGGCCTGTGACAATCCCACAACTGTGGGAGATAGATTTCCTAGTGCTAGGAACAGGAACTCAATCAAGGGGCCTCTCTTGGTAATCACCTGGCACTGGGTAAGTGCCACTGTCTCTTCTTACTTTAGGAAAAACAACAGGTATTCAATCAAGTGTCAGATTATTAGAGACAAAAGTAGACCTGAAGGAGCTGTCCTACTTCAGAACAAAAGCCCTCAGTGGGATTCCTGGTTGACATCATGAAACCTGTCGTTACTCCATTTGGTTCTTCCCTCGCAAGGTGATGTTTCTTTGGTTTCAGCAGTAAGGATTTGGGGTCATGTTGGCACTGGATTTCTTCATGTTCCGTATTTGCACTGAGAACAGAATAGAATGCATATTTATTTTCTAATTTTATATCATATTTCTCTAGAAGTTATGGTCTTAAAGGCACAATAATGCTGTTGCGAAGAAACAAAATACTATCTGTGTGATTTCCTGGGAATTTGTTAGGACAGTGAACATCCTTCTCTTCAACCACAGTAGGTGATCAGGAGTCTTGTCCAACATGCTCCCATTGGTATAAACCAGTTAAAAGTCTTCCAGAAAGTCCAAATAGATGACTTATGTTAACAAACTATATTATCTAGAAGTCTGGTCTGTGACCTCTCTAAGGTAGCAGTTCAAGTACATTTTTAAAAAACTTTTTACTTTATTTTTATTTTCAAGGTGATGTACAGAGGGATTATAATTGTGTGCATTGGATAATGAGTACATTTCCTTTCATACAGTGCCTTTCCTTCCCTCACTCACTCCCCAGGCCCTCTTTCCCATCTCTGCCCACGAGTTGTATAGGTCACTTTTATCAGCATCCAGTGAGCTCCACTGCTGCACTTTCTCACCCTTTTCCCTTTAGTTCCAACCGAACATTTTAAGAAATGATTTATATTTTATTTATTTAGCCTTTTAATAGGTCATATTTTCCTGGTTCTTTGAATGCCTTATTAGTTTTTGTTTAAAAACTGTTAATTCACATCTAACAATAGGAAAACAATGGAAATTAGGTCTCCCCCTTCTTGAAGGCTTATTGTTTCTTTTTTTAACCTTATTTTTATTGTTCTAGGTTGTACCTGCAAGTTTTTTTTTAAACACTTAAGTTAATGTAAAATCAAGTAATACTTGGTAAAGTTGAAGAATTGGGCCAATCGGTCCCTGGCTTAGGAAATTTGGCATTGGCATTAGAAAGATATATGTCAGACAGTTACATGTGGGGAAGATTATTCTGTATTAAGTGCCTAATGATGTCTCAAGGAGAGACCTACAGTCCTTTGAGACTGGGGCATGTTTAAAAAAAGGGGGGAGGCTTTCAGTGATTACAAGGAGATACTGAATGGTAGGGGCCAGAGATCCTAAGTGCCTTGCAGTATGCAGAGTAGTTCTGAACACCAGAAATTGTCCCCCTCAAAATACTGATGACCCTGTTATAATTCCAATCATGGGAGCATATGACCTTAGAGCTGAGTCTGAGTTGTCCTCGGTCCATTCTGTGAATGGAACAAAGGTTCTATTTCCTAAAGTCAAGGAAACAGACTGTGTGGCAAAGTGCTTCAGTGATCAAAGTCAGTACAGTGAAATGCGTCGATCCTTCTGCTGCCTAAAAGGCCAAATTCTCTTAGCATTGATTTAAAGCTATAAGGAATCAAGACCCTTTCTTTAATGATGCTTTCTGGTGGCTCTCCATTTATGTTGAAATCAGGAGCCAAATGTAGAGGCCCTGGAAGAGGGCATAGTTCACTTCAAAATGGTATTTCTTCATGTAATATGCCTAACAATAGCCTATTTCTCATCCCTTTTTAAGCTATCAGAAAGGATTTTGCATTTTAAAAATGTAAATAACTTTATTTGTAAAATATGATATTGGATTTCCTAAATACGTGTTTATTCTAGAGCAGGCACTGTGACACAATTAGTTACCAACAGGAATTTTAAGCAAAATACATATTTCTATTTGTTTATTTTAAAGAGCTACTTTTCATTCCCTTTTTAAAACTTGATCTGCTACAAGAAAAACTGACCCAAAGTTCATTCTTAGAGTATCTGTATAACTTTCAAAAACTATATAAGATGAAATTTTGTATTTTTGTATCTTAGGGTCCTACTTGGCCCAAATAGATGTTTAATATAAAAATAAAAATAGATGAAATTTACATTTCAAATTATGTCACTAAATAATTATGTTAATAAATATTATTCATGAATAAATTTTCAGAATTCTAAAAATGTATATAAACTAATTTATTTAAAGTAATTTAGAGATAAAATAATGTTAATCTCACTTGTTAAAAATACAAGATATCTCATAGGATTTGGTTTTAATGTGGTTGTGTCATTTTAGACAGTACTTTTATATTTACTCAGAAATTCATTCAAATAAAATTGTATTGTCAACATTTGGCTTATATATACAACTTTTACATGAATACCTATATCATTTAACAAGCCAAAAGAACATGTCTTTCTGACAAAAAATTTGCCATATGATTCGATATCCAAGATATGAAGAATATTTTATTATTTACAATAACATAATAAAGTTTAAAAATATACTCTTTCATTTTTTAACATATTCTGTTTTCCAGCTTCTTTGGTAAGCATTTTAAATATATTAAATCATTATTCTTAACAACAAATTTATGACGTGGATACAGCCATTAGTATTTTTATGGACAGGGAATTTGCAATATTTCTAATTTTAATGTGTATAATACTTCTTTAAGTGTATTATATATAATAGCTTAAAATATGTTTGTCATACTGATCTCTTTATGAGGGAAGAGGCAAATACATTTCAGGTTTACCCAATTGTATTTATCCTCATTAACATTCTGGGTTGTTTTTGGTTTTTTTTGGTCACAAACAAAAACTATGACAGTACATTTGATGATTACATAAATTAGGTGGATAACCTATCAATTCAAAACTAATTCTGGCACAGTTTGGTAAATGAGTCAAAGTTAACTTCATCTTAAGTGAAGTTTCCCCAGCAGCAGTAATGGCTGCTGAGAAGTTGGCATCCCAGCTAGAGGCGGACACTTGGAGGGAATGTTCTTAGCAAAACACTCACTTCAGCGGAAATTAGGTCAGCCTTCTGGGACATTTATCATGTATACCTGTCACCAGCAAGACCTAGTCCTTAAAGTGAAATGAGATCACAAACTGCGGTCCTCCCACTCTGAGTCGAAAAGGACACTCCAAACTGATAGTTCTAACAAATATGTGAGTTTGGCAAGAAGCACCCATGAGTCTGAAGCCAACACCCATATAGTTGCTCTGGGAATTGAATTCCTTAATACTCTGTTTATAGAATGTTGAAACAGCAAATGGATTTAGTCTGTTCTGAAAAAAACAATCTGTCCCCATGGCTTGTTTGGAATAACATCTAGAGTTGCTATAGAAGGAAGTGGGCAGATGACCGGTGTGTGATTTAGAAGATAGTTTCACCAGTTTCTGTGGTCACATACCTCTCAGCCAGGTGTTTTTTTTTTTTTTTAATCTTCTTCTTCTTCTTTTGGTTGTTGTTGTTGTTTCTTGACTCAGATTATTATTTGCATAGAGGAAAGGCCACTTTCTACTGAAGCTAAGCAGTTGCTAATTTGATATAGAAACTAGAATAATTAGCAAAACCCAGAGCAGTGGAAGGTAAGCTAGGGCATCTGGTAAAAACCAAAACAACAGAAATGAGTCATAACCTCATGCCCTTTCAGTCATCATTCGGCATCACTCTGGTAGTTTCAGAGCAATGTGGGGATCCTATGCAAAGTGAGAGTAGTACCTGCGTCAGCAAACAGGCAGTTCAGCATAATGTATATAGTTCATTCAGGCTTTCACGGGTTGAAATGACCACAATGATCAAGCAGCCCGAGCTCTGTCTATACCAAGTTAAATTAGCTTTACTTTGAAAGGAAGTACTTGGAAGTACTTGTCTTTTCTCCTATGTCCTTATTGGGTTAGCCCACTCATCAAGATTTAACTAGGGGCCAGGCACTGGGGGCTCACGCCTGTAATCCTATTTACTCAGGAGGCTGAGATCTGAAGATCCTGATTCAAAGCCAGCCTCAGCTGGAAAGTCTGTAAGACTTTTGTCTCCAGTTATTCACCAGAAAACTGGAAGTGGCACTGTGGCTCAAAGTGACAGAGCCCTAGCCTTGAGCAAAACAGCTCAGAGACAGCACCTAGGATCAGAGTTCAACCCCCGCCCCCCCCAAAAAGGCTTAGCTAGACACTGCTAATGTATATATGAAGCTAGCTGAAGAGAAGAGTGAAATCATTAAAGACTTATGCAGTAGAGAGTCTATCTGTACACATCAAGATGCCTAAAAAGAATGGATAGGTAAGACCACATGGTTCCCTTCTGTGCATACTGCGTTCCCACCATATGTTTTACTCTGAGGAATGGCAGAATTAAGATGAGGAGGACATAGTTCCTACTTTGAGGCTTAATTTGTGTGGGTATATGTGTGTTATTCCAACTGGTAGTGTGTGTTGACTGTTTATCTCTCTGACAGATCTTTACACAAAAAATAACAATGCTATATGTGAAATGTCCTCAGTAGAAATTACTTTAAATTTTAGTGAAAGAATTTTAAAAATTTAGATTTTTGTCTGTGAAACGTTGCATGTAACACAAAGATTTGTGCAGAATTTCATCCTTTAGAAAGGTAGATCTGGAAAGAATACTTAAGGAAGAAATCCTCCAACAATTTCTTGCTGGAAGAATTTTTTCCAAAAAAAAAAAAGGAAAGAAAAAAAACCCCACCAACTTTCATGATCACACTCTATTAAGCCAGGACCAGGAAACAATTTCTAATCAGAACTCTGATCTGGGCAGAGATTGTGCAGCCTTTTGTCCCTGGCCTCAGATCTGTATTCTCTATTCACACATGCTCACTTCCAGCTGTTGTCATTGAAATCCCACATAATCTTCCAAGGTCGAAGGGCAGTCACCCATGGCTGCTGCAGTTAAAAGGTTATGCTGATTTCTGTTGTCAAATATTGGCCTTTTTCTCTTCCAATCACTCCCATTCTACTTCTTTTTAACAAGGAAAAACTCGGCCGCGAATTGCATTACATGACTTTAAAGTCTTAAAAGTGCGCCTCCATTGTGCCGACAGACATGGCCTCAACAGTCTAATTCATTCTGTTATAGTTCACAAAGAATTTTCTGGTACCTCCAAAAGTCTTCCTGTTTGTGCTAAGCCAGCAAACTTCAAAGTATTGTGGCCCACACAATTTGCAACATGCTGTACTTTCTGATAAATATATGATATTTAGAACATACAATTGAATAAATACTGTGAATTATGGTATCAGTAATGGAGGAATTGTTGGGTAAATAATTGCGCAAAGCAAAATGACTAAAAATATGAAAGCGCTTTGCATTCTGTGGCTGTGTTAACTAATTTTATCTATATTTAGAAAACTTTGTAACCCTTTGTGTAATATATATTAATATTTATCCGCCCCCCATGGTCTTAGAAACATAATTAAAAGCATTTTTTAACAATGTGTTGCTTCAGTTCATCAATGATTTTCTTTGCACGCTTGGTGAACCAAAATCAGTGTTGAGGGTCTTAAAATGAACACATGGCCTTTGGTCATCCTCATTGTTAATGCCTGAGTCCTCTGGTGGTTCAGCAAGCAGTCTCTCTGTTAGAGGTTGCATAGCTACATAAAAAAAGAACAAGGTGGTAGGCCATTATGGTTTTACACCCAGGAACCAGAGGAAGTCCTGTGGGGATTCAGTCTCTTGCCTCTTTCATTTAAGATAATAAACAGTTTCTAATATATTCAAGGAACAAATTTCCTTCTTTTGTTTTCCTCCAGTATATGTGAGCGTTCATAGCAGAAACTATGATTATTATAAATGGTTTGGTTTCTTTGTATGTTACCCAGTTGTTACTGACCAAGTTTATAGAAAACTTAGGTTCAGAACACAGAAATGATAAGGTTGCTTATAAACCCCTGTTTATTTAAAAAAGAAGTCAATTAAAAATAAGCTTAATTTTAGAGTGTATTAAAAAAACATCAAAATTAATTTTGAAAGATTGAACATACAAAATCCTAATTACACTCTGCTACTTGTGGTGGCCTTTTCTAACATGATACAGAATTGTCATTTCTTTCTTTCTTTAGTGGTACATGTAATTTTTTTAAAAAGAGAAAGAGAAAAGATATTCCTCAAAGTAAATCTTTCTTAGTTCTTGTTCAGGCTGAATTGTACTTAGGTCCACTTGCAAAACATCAATTTAAAGTCATGATTCTAATAAATGTTTCAGAAAAATTAATTTGCTGACAGACAAAATAATGAAAGGAAAGAACTTTAGCCTGGAGGAGAGAAAAACAGGTTGAGAGACCATCTTCAAATATTTGAGGAATAAGAAAATGGAAGAGAGATAAGGTTTATTCTGCTTATCATAAAGGGCAGAGCAAGGCAAATGAAGGAAAATTTCAAGAAGACAGATGTATATAGATACACACGTGTGTGTGTGTGTGTGTGTGTGTGTGTGTGTGTGTGTGTGTGTGTAAGACACTGGTGCCTCACCCCAATAATCCTAGCTACTCAGAAGGCTGAGATCTGAGGGTTGCAGTGTGAAGCCAGAAAAAATAAATAAAAATAAATTAAATTAAAAAAGCAAAGGCACACATACATAATGAAGGACTTTTAAAAAATTATTATAATTAGCCCAAATCTCTGTGTTACCACACAGTGATGGCTACTCTATCATTAGCTGGCCTTTGAGGTCCTTTCCATTTCCAATTTAGCCCACAATGCCATCTACTCAATAGCTACAAACACACAAATAAGTAAAACAATCTTTTTTACTTTTCAATGTTTTGATAGCAATTAGAGATAGAGTTTTAGTTAGTTGGTCAGTCACTTGCTACTGAAATTCATAAGCCCTCTATGTGAAATCACATAACTCAGTTTAATTAAATGTTATTCTTAACTGCATAAATTGGTGAAAATATGTTATAGAATGGACCGCAATGAAATAGAACTTATTTTGTAGAGAGGACTAAACATTCCTGTGTTCTGATTCCAATTTTACCATTATCTACGTGATCTTTAGCAAATCTGTTAGCCTATCTGGGCTTAAAATTTTCCCTTCTGTAAAATTAGCATCTATATACCAACCACAAAATTGTAATGATCATTAGGACTAATATGATTAAAACTCTCAGCAATGCTGATACATGATACTTCAATGAAAATTCAACACTACCCAGTGAGGGTCTTAGAAACACTTTTTGGGTAGGATCTTAACTTGACAATGCCTGTCACTTGGCTAGATCATCATTCAGAGTATTAATTAGTTCCATGAGTTCAAGTTCCACATTCCCCTCAGCACATTAAATCAAATGGAAAAAGGAAAAAGGAGGTATGTAAACCAGGTAGCTGCAGAACCCTGAACAAAAAAATTAATGATATCCCTGTCAGTTTATTGGGGGAATAGTGTTAAATCCTCATGGGAGTTTACTTTTTGCAGAAACTCTCAGAGGCTTTAAGATGTAAAAGGGGAAAATCTTCCTATGCAAAGCAATAATAATACCATATACGGTGCTGTGCTAATCAAGCAACATAAGTTTAAAAGATTGAATTGGGGCTGGAAAGGTGGCTCAGTGGTAGAGCGCTTGCCTTGCATGCATGAGGCCCTGGGTTTGATTCCTCAGCACCACATAAGCAGAAAAAAAAAAAAAAGCCAGAAGTGGCGCTGTGGCTGAAGTGGTAGAGCTCTAGCCTTGAGCTGAAGAGCTGAGGGACAGCGCCCAGGCCCAGAGTTCAGGCCCACGACCGGATCCAAAAAAAGAAAAAAAAGATTGAATTGGCTTGTGAACTAAATTTTTTGTGTGCCAGTCCTGGAGCTTGAATTTGGGACCTGGGTGCTGTCCCTGAGCTTTTTTTTTTTTTTTTTCTCCAGGCTAGTGCTCTACCAAAGCTCCATTGCTGGTATTTTTGGTGGTTAATTGGAGATAAGACTTTCCTGCTAGAATCATAATCCTCAGGTATCAGTCTCTCGAATAGCTAGGATTGCAGGCACAATCCACTGGTACTCAGCTTGAACTGCTAATTTTGACACTCCAAATTTAAAAGAGAAAAGATAAGGTGAATGTTAAGTTGCTAAAGCAAAGAAACAAAAATACATATATAAAATCTAAAAAGCAATTAAATATTGGCAAGTACACAGTGAATCTATTTTTAGACTAAGAATATAGATGGCCCCACTGCATACTGTCACTCATTGTCCCAGGCTCCTTCTGTCTTATTGCTCTCCTCCCACAAGGGCACTGTCTATGTTGCATGGTTGACAATGTGTGGCAACTTATAAAAAAGAGGAGGAGAGCTGTTAGGAAGGAATTTCTTTTCAGATAGGAGCTGGAGCCGTAGACGTTGATTGTATCACTTGCATTCACTTTCCCATTATGGCAAATCCTAATTGCAAAGCAGACTGGGAAGTGTGGCTTATAGCTCTCCATCATGGATATGTATAGACATTCAGCACACAGGATATTATAATGGTCTCTATTAGTTTTTAATATTTTCTTAGAGGAGTCTTCTAAGAGGCCCAATTTTATATAAATGTATCTCTGAAATAGCTTCCTTGGTTGAGGATATAAGTCCCTGAAAACAAGGACTTGGGTTATTTCCTTTTGAATCTTCAGAGCCAAGGTCTGGGAATGTGTCTTAGTGGTAGAGTGCTTGTCTAGCAGGCATGAAGCCCTGGGTTCTATTCCTCAGTACCACATAAACAGAGAAGGCTGGAAGTGGCTCTGTGGCTCAAGTGGTGAATCTTCAGAGCTTAGGAGTGGGCTAGCCTCACAGTACATATTCAAGACATTCAATGAATATTTACTGAGTTAAAGTAATAACCCAAATAAATGACTTTATTTGTATGGATGTGGAAAAATTACTCATAAGAAAAAGATAGCTAAAACCAACCAATGCCACAGATTGTGTCCTTTGAATAATAGTGAGTGATTGACTGGCAAATATGGATTCACAGTATAGGTAAGAAAAAGAGGAGGAACCTGCAATGTACATTTCCTGTGATTCCCACTTCTCAGACCTCTTTTCCTTATTCTCCTTCTCAGCCACAAGTACATTATTTCTTTTTTTTTTTTACAGGAAATAAACCTTATTTATCTCTTCTTCCCAGATGTCATTGCCAACAGTTATAGATTTGCATACAATAGTTATTGACTATTTACAATTTACAATAGTATTCTTTCCTCTGAAAATATAAGTACAAAAGCTCAGTAAACAATGAGGTACTGCTGTTTGGGACATCTGTGTGATAGCTTAAAGAATTAATCTTTAGCAAATATTCAAAAAATCTGGGTAATAATAACATTATTTCTATAGTAGTGACAGTTCCTTTATGTATTGTAATAAAACAATAACAATTATAGCCATGTTACAGATTTATTTATGACAGTCCATTTGTTCATTTGATAAAAATGAAACACTTTATATGGTTAGTTGAAAAATACATTTTTTTCTGTTTTACAAGGAAGAAAAGTTGTATCTGAAAGTTATATTTACAACAGAATTATGATAGAAGTAATTTAGTCTTATCATCTATCAACACTGTATGCCCATCTTTTAACATTTCTCCTAAACTGACTACCAAGTGATTTTCTTCATCTCCCTTATAGATGTCAATCACACAAACCATATATTTACCTCTTTGAATTCTCTTCAGTTTAAATACAAGGAATTACTTTTAAGAATAAGAAATACCTCACATGCCACCTATGAATGGCACAATAGTCAATGCATAATCGCAAATCAAACTAAAACTTTAGACTTTGATCTAAAGAAATCAATAGAAACATACTTTCACTTCTAAAAAAACTCAGCTTCATCTTATCACATATTACAAATTGAATATAGAAGTAATATGTCACTATATAAAGTAAGCTAATGTGAGTTTACATTGCAGTTTAATAAAGATATCTCAAGTCATTCATCTGAATCACTGAATACATATTTATTACACACCAACATTAAGGGACTGTATTAGGCCCCGTGGACGCTATAAGATAATGAGTCACAACTCTGCCCACTCAATTTGTTGTATAAGTACAAGGAGAGTGCATGTCAACAACTAATTGTCAAATGAGGTAGATGGAGGCTAGTGACTTAACTTTAGTTATTGAGCTAGGCAAAGAAGAGGGAAGGTAGGAGGCCCCTTTTCTTTCAATGGCTCACAAGCCAATGGGGAGTTCATAGAGAATAATTTAAATTGCAGGGAGGAGGTTAGTCTGTGAATTCAACTTTTCCTTAGAAGGATGACTGCCCCCAGACAACCCCAAAAGCTGGGGAATTTTAAATGGTGTAGAAGCCAACTTCCCTCCGAGGAGTTCAGGTCCACAGCATGGATAGGTACAGTGCAATTGGCCTGTCACTTACCAATGATGGGACCTCAATGACAACATGTGAGGATAATAGGGGTATGTTCTGTTTGATGAAATACCTATGTATTCCATTCTGCTTACTTCGAGTAAGCAGATGAGGTTTGATGATTTAAGCTGAGATCCTTTGATACTCTGACAGGTAAAAAACAAAAATGCTGCCTTGTATGTAAACTTCCATCCTTAGACACAAAGCTAACTCTGTTTTGTAAACATGTGAACTTTTTTTAATGACCATTCTTCCAAATGGCTTCTTTCCGGCTGTCTCTTCTCTGACCTCAGAGCAGCTCTACAAGGTTACCTGTGTCTTTGCAAGTCTAGCTTTATCCTTTCTTACCTTAATGTTAGAAGGGAGATAGATGTTCAGTCCTCTTGTGAAATGAGATTTGGTTTCTATATAATAGCATTTTCCATAATAACTGCTGATATCATCGAAATAAAGAGAGCTTCTTTTCCTAACTACCCATGAACAAATTTGGCTTGTTACATTTCTGCCTCCTCCAGAAAGTCTCATTTCTCCCCACTGAGTATGACTGACTCCAAGGCATTGAAATCGGTTCCCTAATTAGGGATTCATTGAACAAGACTTCAGTGAATGAACTTTTTTAGCTATTTTATGGAAAATGAAAAGAGATCTGATCCTATTTCATTCTTATATACAATTGCTCCTGTACAGTGGTTAGAAATTTTGAGATAGATCATTGAGCAATCTGGGTTTTCATCTAAGGAATACTTAACAAAAGTCTATGTTTTGCCCTCATTTCTGAGAGGCTTGTTCAAAACGGAACTGTTGAGACCTTTCAAGAATGTTTGATCAGCTTTTCTAATAACATCTAAATTCTAAAATGCTTACATTTATTCCTTTTATTTTCTTTTCCCCTTTTCTCTTGCTTTGCAATAAAGGGTACATGCCAGATCATTATAATTTCCCTGAAAGTCATTTTTATGACTTCACTTTTGTTAGTGAGAACCAAGCATTAATCTGCTCAGACTTGCTTAGTAATTACTTTAACCAGGTTACTTTTCCCATCATTTCTTAGCTTTCATCTCCTTCTTGTCTTCTTACAGAGTTCTCTAGTAGATTTCCAAATAACTGGTACAGAAACAAAACAAGTTGTATAGTGATTTAAAACATAGGATGTTTACACAGACCTTTTATTATGGGAAAGCTATAACGATAAATTAGTCCAGGTTATCCAATAACAGAAAATTCTGTGAAGAAATGGTTCCATCAGAACTTGTAAAGAACACATATTCTCTTGTTATTTTTCTGACAATAACACGTCACATATCTTACTTTATTATTTATATACATTCTACTAATGAAGAATTAGGAAGCAGGTTGCTAGAGGAAGGAGAATGAAATGATTTTTTGCAGTTGACTTTCTCAAGGTTACATGAGACCTTCGTTTTAAAGTGTAGATTACATTATTTTGGCCCCTAACTAATGCTATCATTTAACTCTGGTTTTTCTTGATTTCCCAAAATGTAAACTATAATAAATGACAAAGGACACCCCAGGTTTTTTCATCAGAGAAACCAATAACACTGTCTCCATTAGATGCTTCACCTAATCAATTATTTTCTTCTCCTGATCCTATTTAGTTTGGAGGGAATGTTTGCATGATTCACATTTATTTGGGTGGTTCCATTTTGCAGTGCTGATTGGCTCAAATTTCTACTTTGATGTGCTAGCAATGAAAAAAGGAGATAGAACCAACAGGTTCTCTGAATATTTTAATACAAAGGAAAAATAAACAGAGGTGAGCCCCAGCTTGAGTTATAGTCACTCCGGCATCTGGACTAATTACTACTTGCCAGGCACTGTGTTAGAACCTGGAGAGACAAAAACACAGAAGAGACTGCCTGGTCAATGGATTCATAATACTTTCAAAGATAGAATCACAATTCTGTGTGCTAACTGGTGGGTTAGAGGTATGTATGGTAGGTATGCTGTCCATACTGAGTAAAGATAAGATCATTGATGGAGGTGACTACAGGGTAAATCCTGAAGGATAATAGATAGGCAAATCCATACGAAATGATAGAGAGGAAATGGAGTCTATACAGGTTCAGTAGATTAAGACAGGAGTCAAGGATAATACCAAAGCATAGAAAGCTAGATGCACAGTGGAAGATTCCTTTAAATAAGGAATTGAGAAGAGCAAGAGTAGGTTTTAGAAGGAGAAGAAAATGAGTTAGTGTTGGGCTTGGGCTAGGTAGAATGTCTGGATAGAATGTTCAACAGATACAAAGAGGGGTTTAGAACCCAAGAGTGAGAGAACTTGGTTAAAAAAAAAAGATTTGAGTCATTAGCCTATAGATGACTGTATTTACTCATTCAATAAATATTCCCTAACTGCTTTATTTTAGGTATTAAGGACCCAATGGTGATGAAATCAAATACTAATATGGTTTTCACAATATCAAAGTCTAGACCAGTAGCTCATGTCACAAAAGTGAATAAAATAATTTAGGAATTACACATGTACATACACAACACACTGAAGAAAGATAAAAGGTAGGAAAGGAAGAGAAACATAGAGAGAAACACAGACTTTGGAGAACAAAAACATTTAAGAGGTGGGCCAAAGAAGCAAAGCAACCTGGAGAAGGTGACAGAGTTTGTTCAATAATCTCAACAGAGATCTTCCTGACCAAACCCTCACAACTCAGCTTACTCCTTAAAATATATTACTTGACCTTGCTCTAGTGGCTCACATTTGTAATGCTAGCTACTCAGGAGTCTGAGATCTGAGGAGCATGGTTCAAAGCCAGCTCAGTAGAAAAGTTCATAAATCTCTTGTCTCCAACTAACCACCAAACATTCAGAAGTGGAGCTGTGGCTGAAGTGATAGAGAACTATCTTTAAGTGAAAACTCTGAGGGCCAATGTCCAGGCCCTGAGTTCAAGTCTCAGTACCCCGCACACGTGGTCACAACGCACGCGCGTGTGAGCACACACACACATACACAAATAATATATAACTTGGTGTTTTGGTGGCATGCTTAAAGCACCTGTGTTTATATTTATTCAGTTCAGGAATTCTTTTTAGTCCTTTCTTAAAATAAGGGATTCCAAAGGCTGGAACTAAGACAAGTATCAGCCTGTATCTCAAATGACAAAGACAGAGATGAGCGAAAGTTGGAAACACATATAGATTTTCCTATTCAATTTTGAATTATATGTCTTTCAAGTCAATCTTAGTGTATATTGTGGCTGGATTTCCTTTGTTAGGATCTGTGAGATAAATGCAGTCTTAATGTTACCCCAATAAGAATGAGAAGAGAAATGTTATGGTCTGTGTTGTCAAGATCTTTTGGGGAATTTGTATTTATTGGGGGATTTTTTTTCCCTTCTCAGTTCTCTTAATCCAAGAGATAGCACCTCAGGCACTTACAAATAAAAGACAACTGAGTAAGTGGGTGAAGGTTGTTTTGACAGGTAAAATTTCTTAAGTAATTTTAGGGTGAGATTTTTTTGTCATTTTATTTACAAGTGTTGCATAGCCTAAAAAAATAGGGATGTCTTATAGATTGTGTGTTTGACATAACTTTAACTGAAAATTTTCTTTTGTGTCTCAGTAAAAATCCTTATACAAAAAGCCATTGTACATGAGGCACCAGTGGCTCACACCTATAATCCTAGCTACTCAGGAGGATGAGATCTGAGAATCACCAGTCAAAGCCAGCCCGAGCAGAAAGGTTCATGAGATTCTTAACTCTAAACACCAAAAAAGCCAGAAGGGGAGCTATGGTCCAAATAGTAGAGTGCTAGCCTTGTGAAAAAGTTAAGAAAACTCCGAGACCCTGAGTTCAAGTCCCAGAACCCACCAAAAAAAGAGGGACACCTTTGTTATATGTTCAGATTGGTCTATTATCCTATATTACACTTCTTAAAAGTATTTTAACAGTTGTTTTTAAAAATTCTCTTGAGATAACAACTGTTTCTCTGAGCCAGATTTGAAGATGAAGCTGACAGATGCACAGACAGATCTGTCACAGAGAATCTACCTATGTGGACTTAGAAAGTCATTAAGGTGCAGAGCCAAGAGGGAAACTGTATGGCATAGTGGGTCTCTTGTAAGCTTTAGGGTTCTGAATATGCCACACAATTACATGAATAAGCAGATGAGATAAGGGACAATGATGGATCAAGAAGCACTGGGCAACATAGATGGACATGTTAAATTGTAACCTTTCTTGCACAATCTTTTTGAAGTTCAGAGAAAAAAATAACGTAAAAGGTAAAAAAATTACATGAATGATTGGTGTTAGAAGTAATATCAGACTGTTTGGTCAGTCGTGGAGCTTGGTAATATTAGACTCAAAATTAATCATATCCAGTAAACATGAAGAAGATAGAAAATTTAAAGTTAAGCCATTTTAAACCATCCATTTATGGTATTTTCTCCAAAACAAGAAAATAAAATCCATAAGCCTCACCAAAAACTCTTTATTCTCTAAACAAGGCTAAATTATTACTTGTGCAAAAGGAATTTATTTGCATGTTTCATGAAAGGATCTTGGTTTTTCTATCATAGCTTTTTACAAATTCTCCCAGTAGTGCCTGTAGAAATAAAGGGAACATCTTTAAATCTCGTTTGATTTAAGTGAATGAATCATCACAATAGATACTTCTTTAGAGAATAATGTTTCAGAATGTTCAGGGGCTTCAGGTATCTAGCCGATTTGTAGGTATGCTGTCTGTTCCCATTGCTCAAGTCTCAGCTCACCCAAGGTAACCATTTCTCTTCACTTGTCTTTTGCTTCAGATTTCCTGTTGAATTTACTTCAGCATCTCAAAAATCACCCAGTTCTTTTGTCATAGCTTTCCACAACCTCCAGATTCAAACAGAAACTTACCTCTATAACCAAATGACTGTGTCCTCCCACATAAACTCAAACAAAGCTGGCTAGGAGATTAGGGATCGTATTCTCTTTAATCATAATGAAACGAATATTTAGAGCCCCGTTGCCTTAAATGTCTTCTGTTTGTGACTCTTGGTTTTCTTTCGTTTTTGTTTCCACAGGACATTTGGGCTTCCAGGACAGTTTTGTCACATCAGGTGTTTTCAGTGTGACTGAGCTAGTAAGAGTGTCACAGAGTAAGTACAAGTGTGCTCTGATTTGGTTTCTGATTTGTGTCTACTTTCTGTCTAGCCCCCCTAGTGACGTAAAACACTTTCAGATTCCCTTTTTATTCTGCTATTGGAAGAATGTTGCCAAAAATTTGTTTATTAAAAAAATCAAGAGTTTTGAACCAGGAAAATTAGGTATTTTAATGTGAGACACTCAGGAGATGGATCAAAATCCGGAGTGGCTCATATATGTCATGGAATTTGGGGTGAACTTAGTTCCCAAAAAATTATTAGTCCTCTTTGATTTCTAAGAAATTCTGCATTTTAAGAGAATTTGTTTCTGACCTTTAAACAATGCTAATGTCCTCGGTATGAGTGACACAGTACAGCATGATCATTAGCAGCTTGTCAATAGTGACTAACCACAGTGAGTGAAGAGTACCTGTCACCAGCCCTGTGCAGTTGATCAAAGGCCTATTGATTGTATTTTTACTACAGCATAAACCAGACAGTCCAAGGAGAAGTAGAAGAGTCTCTTTCCTTCCATCCTTCTATCCATTCATCCATCCATCTTTATCTACATCCCTCCCTCCATTTATTTCTTCTTCCTTCCATATCTCTCCCCATCTTTTTCTCCATCCTCTCTCTCTCTCTGTACACACACACACACACACACACACACACACACACACACCTTAAGAACATCTGTTTGCATTTTTAAAAATCATACTTACAATGATAACGATGTTATAGGTCTCAAATTTTAAGACACAAAATACCAAAGGTTAATATTCTTTTTATTTGCCCCACCTACTTCAAAATACCAATAGTAGGTAAAATGATTACCTATTTGATGTTAAGTATTGCTTTCAAGTGGCATCACATCTTTCATGAAATGAGATGGAGTAAAAGCAAGTTTTTACTTCATGTTCATGCTCTCCATTCACTGCGTTGCAGGCTTACACGATTGCCAGGTAAGCTAGTTCACTGCATGAGAAAAACACAGGTGGGTAAGTGAAGCCATCCTGCTCTCCTGTCTAGATTCTGTCTGTTCTTATTTCAGTCATTCTCAGGATGGAAGAGTCTTAAGCATCTAAAAAGTAATATAATTCTTTCTCATCTCTGTGAGAAAGAACCCAGAGACTCTTCATATGCATTTACTACTCGTCAGACATTGTTCTAGGCCTTTGAGGATAGTATACAAAATAATCAATGCATTAAACTTTTCACATATGAATTTAACCCCATTTTGACATGAGTTAGATTGAGGATCTATGGAAGTTACCTAAAGTCAGTGGGCCAGTGGTTCAGCTAAGTGTAGGTAATATAGATTGGGTCAAGGGAACTTTAAAAAAAAATCTACTATGTAAGATTAGACAAGGAAAAAGTGGGAAAGTAACTATGGATGTCAAAATTCCAAGAGTGAGGGGCTCCCTAGAAGATTCTGCAGTGTTTAGTAGAGGGAAGTTGGGATTCCAAGGAAAGAGGCATTAGGAGCAATAGATGATGATTTGGAATGCAGCAGCTTCTGCTCTCTAATGGAACTGTGCTTAGAGTAACAGCCAGTTGAGAGTTGAGAAGATTAGATTGTGTTGTTAACCAAGAGGATATATGCAGCCCTGGTGATTGCATAGCTAATAATCAAGCTATTTGTCATAGACAAATAACAATGCATGGGTATACTTTTCAGAAGACATTGAAAAGGATCAATATCCTACATTTTCCTTATAATTTACTAATAATAGGAGTATAAAGAGTATATATCAGAGTGTACCTACCATTGTAGCATAAAAGGGAGATAAATTTTTGAGCCGTTACTGGGATCCAAATATAAACTCAAAGATTTTTTTTAATGTGCTTTTAAACTCTAAGATTGGAGCACTAATCCATTTTATTCTGCCCTGGCTGCTGTAATGCTTACATTTAGTCTTCATTACCATCAGAATTCCAAGGCCTGGGGTTGTTAAGACAAAGCCCATGCTGCTGAAAACCATCTCAGCATTTCAGCCTTTTCCACTTCCTGTACTCTCCTTTTACCCTTTCTCCATTGGGTCTTAGACAGAGTAGTTGCCAAGTGAATTCTAAACCTGCTTCAAGACTGCCAGAGGGGATGGTTGTACCCAGGATTGAGTTTGCCAAGGGACCTGGATTTGTTTTCTGTTCTGCGTAGGGCGTTGTGTAGCTCATGTCTGGCATCGTGAGCATCCTTCGGCTTCTGAATGCCTTTTGATTCTGCACGCTGCTGTGTAATCGCTCCAGGACTCAATCACACATGGCCTTGTGCTGACTGAAACGGTTCGGCAAGAGCAAGATTGGGCTGTGTCAGCTAAACCATGGCTTCAGGCCAAATGGATCAACTGTATTCCAGAGACCCTCTCTTCCTCATAGATCCTTAATCTAGGTTTGTCAGAGTCTATTTTACCAATTACCTGGGTTGCTGTGACAGAGATCGACACACTCAGGTTTTCTCATCCGCACTCCTTTCTGAAAGACTTGTCACCAAAATCACATAAGGTAGTTGAAGTTCTTAGCCAGTTCCTCAAAGTGCATTCTGCTTTCTCCTCTGTACCAGTTGGGATCTCCATATTAGGGATACTGTTTGAGGATGAGTGGGGATGAAGATGCACCCTGCATGCCTGAATAAGAAATAAACTAACAGGCACATGAGTTGATTAAACCAAGGATGTTAGGGTGCCATGTTAGTATGAAAAATTGCAATAGGTCAAATTTATCATGCATACACTATGAATAAGCTGGCAGACACTGTCAATTCCGTGCTGCCATAGTTGGGGTCAGTGTGTTTTAATTCAGCAGAAGAGCATGATGCTCAAAGATATTACGCATCTTGCCTGGCTGCAGACATGTTTGTATTACTCTGTCCTGCATTCTAGAACCAAAGAAACCCAAGGATTCAGAACTTTTATTTGTATATTTTTTTATTGTGAAGACACTGTACAGAGGGGTTACAGTTACATGAATAAGGTAATGAGTACATTTCCTCTTGAGCATTATAACCTTCTCCTTTGTTTTTTCCAGCCATCCCTCCTCTCCCCACCTCCCCAGTTCCTCTCCCATCCCCAAGTTGTAGAGTTCATTTTTTAACATAGTGTCTTGTACATCTCATTGTTACAATGGGTCAGCCTGTATCCTTGTTTCAGCATTTTGTTATTTCCTTTCCCCTCCCCAAATTAGAAAAATGTATATACAAAATGCAGGGAGGATTCGGAACTTTTATTGAGTAATTAGTTCTTGTTGAATTGATAGACATTTAACTTGTTAATAACTTGTGCTTTAAAACATGATTAAGATTATTTTCATGTAAACTAGAACTAGTAAAATGTTTAATTCTTTTCAGGTATGATTTTGCTTTTTACTAATAAAATTTATGAGGGGGTTTTGTTGAGCTTCTTTTTCCCTTCCAGTGCTAGAGATCAAGTTAGGGATTTGTACAAGCTAGTCAAGTACTCTACAAGGTTATACGCCCTCAGCCCTAACTTTATGTTTCTTAGAGCAGGTTTTGAGGCTTATAGTTTTTAAAGAGGTTAACAGGAAGTACAGAAATCACTTGTACTCATCCTCTGCAACGTCTCCTTATTAACACCTTTTATTGGTATGGTATATTTTTTGTAATGAATGAGCCAATATTGATATATAATTATTAAAATAAAACCATAGTTTATGTTGGATCCAGCCTTTTACATTTATTGCTCCTGTGCTTTCTATTGGCCTTGACAAGTATGTAAGGACATGTGTTCACTTTTATGAGTATCATATAGAATTGCTTCAACTGCTCCAAAAGTGTCATGCCTTATTTGATCATACACCCATTTCCCATCTTTTCATTCTCTCCATTCTTTTTCCTTACACCTGTATATATATAAATATATATATATACACATACATACACTTTAATTTTTATTTATTTATCTATTTATTTATTTTTGCTGGTCCTGGGGCTTGAACTCAAGGCCAGGGCTTAGTCCCTGAGCCTCTCTGTGCTCAAGGCTAGCACTGTACCACTTCAGCCACAACTCCACTTCTGGCTTTTTCTGAGTAGTTTATTGCAGATAAAAGTCTCACAGACTTTCCTGCCTGGGCTGGCTTTGAATCATGATCCTCAAATCTCAGCCACCTGAGCAGCCAGGATTAGAGGTATGAGCCACTAGCCCCCAGCTTAAAGATCTCCCTGCCACCCCCTCCTGCTTTTTTTTTTAATGGGGTTTGAACTGAGCCTGGGTGCTCAAAGCTAGCTAGCTCTCTACCACTTTGAGCCACAGCACCACTTCTATAACTGGTTATTTTTAATGTCTGTAAATGCCTTCCTCTGTGTTGCAGATTTCTTCTTTACCTTGCCTCCCAGACTCATCTGTTTTGCCACTTCACCCCAATCACACCAAACTGTGGCCATACTCATGATCCAGGACTCTCACAGTAATCAGTAATGATGGCATTGACCTCAAAGAAAGACTGATATTTTTTTCCTTCGCTACTTAGGATATATAAAATTCAGTTTTTAAATTTGACAGTATAAATATTTACTTCCACCAGGTTTCCAGCTAGTTTTTGCCTTTCCATTTTCCTCCTTTTGGGCTGTCCTAGAGTAGGGAGCTGCTATTTCAGTAGTCCCCCATGAGGATTCTCTGAAATAACGATGTGCTAAGTTTGTTGTTTATATTAGTGTTCCTGCCAAGGTGGCAATGGCAGAGAAACTCTAGCAAAAGCTGCTGGCCTGTAGTCACACAGTCAGAGGTGAGGATCAGGCAGCCAGGCTGCTTGGCCTTAAATCATATGTGCCAGACACATAGAGCTGGTGGATTCAGATTCCTGTTGGTTGGTTGAAGCTGCAGGCACCCATGAACTTCCCTGTCACCCTTGACTCCGGCCCATTACCCTTTCACTATATATATATATATATATACACATACATACATATATCTATATATTCATCTAAAGTCTGTGAAAGGCACGAAAAGGAGAGCCCTGTTTCCCCAGCAAAGAAAAATAAATCTGTATTTGTTCTATTGCTGCCTTTTTCCCCATGTGATAGGACCATCTGAAAGTAGTTCAAGTTATTTATGACCTTGTTCTGTGGGAGGAGAAAATACAGACCACTGAATATTGTGCCAGAGACAAGGACAGAAGTATTCCGTGCTGGGAGGAGGGGATGGAGAGGGGCTAGGATCCCACATGGTCCCACGTGCTAATAGTGTGGTTCAGAATCACTAAAGTTGTTTTAGCATAATACTCTGAGGAAGGAGACAGGAGCCATCTGTTGGGATGGCTCGTACAAGATGCTCCATTCTCAAACAAAGCATACTAGAGGCGATTTCAGATTGGTCTCTTTTCCTTCAGTTGCTACAGAGACCACTCTGTAGCTGCTAAGTGATATTGCTTTGAGGGCTCTCTGTCGGCACCCACTCTTTTGTTTATTTTGTGCTCATGTGTCCTCTAAGTATGTGATCTGAGGCCATCAAATGTCCCAGTAGATATGAACCCAGAAAATTCTCTCTTGAAAAAAAAAATTAAAAGTCCACTACTTCTGCTCATTTCCTTCCAAAGTGCTGACTCTATTTTCCTTGAGGTTGGTGGAGTGACTCTGAAACCTTAAATACTTCGCTGGGAAAGAGGGAAACCACAAATATACACAGGCCATTGTGACTCTGGCCTGGTACGTTCTAATTTTCTAGCAGTGGTTTGTACACTCAGGACGGTTGCAAGGGTTAAGTAAACTTCGTGGCTAAGGATGACTTCACAGCCCTGGAATTTAGAAAAGCTGAGATTCTCAGTACACTGTGGCCAGCCTTAGCGTCTTTGGGTGTGAAAACTGCTCTCAGTTACCCAGACTGAGCTTTGGTTCCTGTTGTACTGCTTGCAGAATCTATTAAAATCCAGCAGCTGAATTGTCCTGGCTCTGCCATCAAAGCCTGGCTGCTGGATTGAACTTCAGGGTTCCCGGAGCTGTTTGTCAATGGAGTGGCAGTGAATGGAACCCGGCATATGCCTCAGCCTGGCATGAGGTGGCACCCTAGTGGCTGTTTTCTGCCTTGGAAATGTGCACTCACTCTAGTTTCAAAAAGGAACAGCCAGGGCGATCCAAATGTAGTTCATTTGGAAACTTCTTTTTTTGCAACTCTGTAGTTCTTGGTATGTCTTCCAGTGCTTTCGCCATGCTCATAGACTTCAGGGAGGAATTTCATAGGAACCGGTGGCCTCTGTCACACCTGATGTGATGGAATGTCTGGAAACAGAATAAACCTGGCCAGCCAGCACAATAAGAAAATGAAAGTCTTCACTAGGAACAAGCCCCGACATGAAAATACGAAACATTCTTGCACAGAAGGACTGGTGAAGAAATGGGTCTTGGACAAGAAATTCCAGACCTCGAGTTCTTTAGATCCTTTGTAGATGCTTTAAAAATATTTACAGTCCATTACATCTTTATTGAAGTGGGATAGATTTAAAACTTTCTTCCCTGAGTGAGTGGCCTGTAGGATGTCCTCAGTTAAGAAATATGATACTGTGATCATGGCATAGAAATTCACTTTTTAAAATAATTTAGGTTCTTAAGGAAAAATCTTGAGAGAAACCATTTGGGCTTGAGCATTAAAGGAAAAACAAAAAGATGATAATAAAAAATAGACTGCGGCCCTAGCACAAACACTTACGGTGACCTTGCCTTTCATCTGCCATTCCACAATTCAATGGCAGCCCACTCAAACTATGCTCTCGATCAATATCCTATTAAAGCAGCACAAAAGTCTCCATAAACTTAGTGGTTAGCTATGTTTATAAATGGAACTCGGCATAATTAGGTGGTCAATAGCAGGCTCTACTAGTAATTTTAAAATGAACATCACACATTTTATATCTGTAGAAGTCAGTGGCACCTCTTCTAGAGGGTATATTGTGGAGCAGACAATAGGCTGATAGCCCTTTAAAAATGCTAATATCTATCTCCAAAATACAGATTTTAAAGAAAATCTGTCGTTTTATAATAGAAGATGCTGATTGGCCTTAGGTTCCCCCCTCCCCCCACCAGTCATCTTATTCCAAATAGATTATAGCTCTGTAAATGTCTCATTTTCTAGTTTTAATCAACTCCTCATAAAGAGATGAAATAATACATTTTGCCATACTCTTAGGAGTGGCTTAATTTAGCAGGTTTCCTCTATGATAACTCAATAAATTTTCAAAATAAATATTGAAATTGAATTAGTGAAGAAGAATGTTTTGTTGTGTAATTTTTATCCATGTATCTGGGATGAATATTTAGATAGTAAAGCTGGCAGCAAATGAAATAGACTGGCAATAATAGGAGTTGTCATCCAAATACCATTTTCTCTGAGTCCTAGCTCTCAGTATGAGTGGTCAAACTCTGCTCTCCTCACCCAATAGAGAGTACACCACAGACAGTGAGAGATAACCCCACCCACAGGCTGACTGTGCTCAGCTAACCCAGCCCTACCATTTGAAATGAGTATGCACCTGTATTGGGCAAGTGCCCTGGCCAGGGTATTGTGGACCACTGTCCCAGCTGAAATTAGAACTAGGGTAAGAAGGAGCTTATGACATCAGCAGATGCTCTGGCAATACTGTGTATGAAGGTCCCGTCCTTTCTGTTATAGTCGTACACTTCTACTTCCTTGTTAGAGATAGCAATGAGAGTACTCATGCAGTCTTTATTCTCTGTTTGCACCTGAAGATACTGCTACACTTGCCAGACTGTATACTCTCCCAGTACAAAGATTTTGCCTAAGAAGAAGCCAAATGCGTAATACTTATACATACATAATAACTAGCTGTTATAAACTCTATTTGTATATTCATCATTTTTTATTATTTCCTTCTTTGGTTGTCCTGGTGTTTGAACTCGGGGCCTTATGCTAAATAGCCTCCAGCTATTTCTAATCTTTTTGGGGTAATTAAATGGTTATATTTCCTATATATAGAATATAAAACCCACATTCAAGATCATAAACTGTTTTATTACCATAAAAGAGTTCAGGATAAAGAGATGGCAACCAAATTCTACTACTTTATGTATAACTATTTAACCCCATTTAGTTGTATTCTCTTCATAGATTATAGTTGTTTATTTAATTAAAAATGTGTGTTTTGTCCCAATTGTGTGCTGAGCCTATGTCTTAGTGCTGAAATGGTAATTATTCCCAGAAGCACTATATGGATTAAGTGAGATATTGCCTTGTGTCTGGTATGTATGAGAGGCTCAGTAACCGTAACTACCATGATGTTTTTTAAACAAAGCCTTGGCTCTGGATCTTCTACTCGATACTCAAAGCCTGTACTTGAACTGATGGCCATCAGCACATTTATTTTAAAATATGTATATGTATATTTTAAGAATGACCAATTTTAGAGTTATGATTTATTAGAATAACCATTGTAATGAACTCTTCACGGTTAATAATTCTGATAGAGTAAGGACTTACCAAAACTAGCCCTTTTCATCTGTTATAGAAAACCAGAAAATTCTTATTCTGTGTGAAGTTAGTCCCAGTTGGTATTTCTGCAATGTTCTGGTTAGCTAATGGGTATCTAATAGTTAACAAGGTATTTTAAAACTCTCGGTCTAATCCTGACACATTAACAACTTTTTTTTTTTCTGGTCATGGGGCCTGAACTCTGGCCTGTCCCTGAGCTCTTCAGCTCAAGACTAGCACTCTACCACTTGAGCCACAGCACCACTTCAGGCTTTTTCTGCTTATGTGGTATGAGGAATCGAACCCAGGGCCTCATGCATACAAGGCAAGCATTCTACCACTGAGCCACCTTCCCAGCCCACATTAACAACTTTTTAAATGGCCAACCATGCCTGGATTATTTGTATCAAAATTTTATAAGTAGTACTTATTTCTACAGAAATTTACCTTTCTTATTGCTTTCAAATTATGAACAATTCTAGAGTCATTAATGACGATGTGTGTGGGTTTTCTTTTTTCTTCATGTGGTTTTTGTTTTTTATTTTTTTTGTTGTTGTTGGTCGTGGGGCTTGAACTCTGGGCCTTGTCCCTGAGCTCTTCAGCTCAAGTTGAGTGCTCTACCACCTTGAGCCACAGCACCACTTCTGATTTTTTTGGTGGTTAATTGGAGATAAGAGTCTCATAGATTTTTCTGCCCAGGCTGGCTTTGAACCACAATCCTCAGATCTCAGCTTCTTGAGTAGCTAAGATTACAGACACCTGGCTTGACAATGTGTTTTTAAGTAAACCTTTATGTGATTGTAAGTTTCATTTTTTAAATATCATTTTTAACATTTTATTGTTATTATAAACATGACTACAGAGGGGTTATAGTTATGTAAGTCAGGTAAGGAATACATTTCTTTTTGAATAATGTCACCCCTTCCCTCGCTCTCTCCTAGTTTTTCCCTCCCATCCCACCCACAAGTTGCCTAGTTCATCTTCAACATAGTATCTAGGAAGTATTATTGCTGTATTTGTGTGAGTTTCATTTTTAAAAGCAGATATTCATATCTAATAAGTAACATTGAGGAATATCTTTGTGCTTTCCAGAAGCCTGACAGAAATCCTTTCTTAACCCCATGATAAGGCCACAAATATTGCTGAGATTTGGTCTGGGATAGATTTTCCCAGCTACCTCTAGCTGATTAGAAAGGCTATTGCTAGTGGCCCTGTGTGTATGTCTAGGATGAGACGGGTAGGGGCCACAGTCAACAAAGCCACACATTAAGTCAAATACAGGAGCAGAACTAATCCAGAATGTGATTAATAGGGGTCTATATTAAAACCCAGGATTTCTCAGTAGATGGAGGAAGAAAGAAAAATTAAACAGCTCTTGGTGAAAATATTGAAAACGATTGTTTTTGCAGACGGCTGGATTAGTACGTTGTTGGGAAGGGGCTTTGTTGATATAGCTTGATTTCCTAATAGCTAATGGTCAGGTTGTCCCAGTGCACTCTGACCAAAGAAGCTTATGTATAGAAGTCCTTCCCTGGTTTATAGATCCTTGTGGTAAAAAAGACCTCTTATGCTATCAAATCCATCCTCTGTCAAGCAAGACTGAATCCTATGGCTGAGCCTATATTGTATACTAAACAGGTACCACATTTGACCTCAACCAAAAGCCAAGACAAGATGATGCTCTAAAATGCAGAAAATCAATTTCAGTCCCAAAGGCAGAAGCCACTAATGCAGAAGATCAGTCAGCATCCCTCACCCCTCCACAACTGCTCTGTTGGACTATGTGAGGCCCCATGTCCAAGAGAAGCCCAGCTACCACTCCTCCCACCACTATACAAACAAAGACATGACAGGGATGAAGAGCAGATAGAAGTTTTACCACTTGCATAGTAGGTGATAATTATTTTTCTATTTGAATCTCATTGGATTCATCTCCTTAGTAATTGAAGACAAAAGAAAGACAGGAAGACCAGAAATGTGGCTTCTGGGGAAAATCATTGGCTGATACCTAAGAAATACTTAAATTTAGATTACTTTGATATTACTTATTTAGTTATATTATCCTAATCCCAATCCTCTCACCCCAAATTTGGTATTCCCAAACCTCATAGCCAATTTTCTTTTTTTTCTTTTTTTTTTCCTCCAGTGTGGGGCTTGAACTCTGGGCCTGGGTGCTGTCCCTCAGCTCTTCAGCTCACGGCAAACACTCTACCACTTGAGCCACAGTGCCACTTCTGGTTTTCTGGTGGTTAATTGCAGATAAGAATCACACAGACTTTCCTGCCTGGGCTGGCTTTGAACCATGATTCTCAGATCTCAAACTCCTGAGTAGCTAGGATTACAGGAGTGAACCACTGGTGCCTGGCTTCCTAGCCAATTTTCTTATTTGAAGCTAAGAATACTATAAACATATATTCCATATAATGATGTACTGTATTTCAGATAAAACACCCAGCACATTGCCTGGCACATAATGGAAAGTTAGTAGATATTAGTTATTCTTAGCTTATTTTTATTAACAAGCTCATAAAATGTAAGTTCAACTCAATGGACATTTGTTACAGATGCAGTCCAAGCAATGACCTAACCTGTGTGCTAAGCAAGAAGAAGAAATCCATTCTTCTTTTATAGGGCAGACATCTACATTTTTAAGCCTCCAAGACTGAATTTGCTTTTATGGCAATAAGGTGCCATAATTTACATGATTTACAAATTCATTATATAAATTGTCTATCCAAGAGAAATTATCTTCATGGCCAAGTTGGATGGGAGAGAGTTTCATTAAATTATTCCTATTTTAATAAAATGGAAACTTTTTTTTCAGAAGGAAAAATTCCTCTACCTTTCCCACCATCACACACACACATATTTCTTAAGTCCACAAATCATGGTCATATGAACCAGGTGGTCTGTCTAGGTTAGCAGATGCCCTTCAATAGTTAAAACCAGTCTGCTGGCTTTTGGCACTTTCTACTACATTTCATAAAAAAAGCATTGCTTAAATCTTTTAATAGCAGCAAGCACATTTTCACATAGAGGGAAATCCGTGTTTTAGTTCAGTGCTTTTCTTTTATGTTCCTGTTTGGAAAATCCTACTCCTAGCATGCATTTGGCCAGATCTTTTAGAAAGCAAGAGTAGAAAAAGGGAGATCAGCACAGGGTTTACAGACCAGAAATCTGCTTGGCAAGGATTTGCTGAAGACTGTGGTGTAGAAGCTGCAAAGAAAGTACCTTGATGATTGATTTCCATTCAAGTCAGACTGACTGCAGTGTGGTCATTTTTCTAACCCATAACTGCTCACGCTGCAGCAGTCTGCTATCTGCAGGGTGTCTGAATTATAGCAGCCTATGTCCGTGTTACCTCTTATCCAAATAACTTACACTCGTTTCTTTTTCCATGCAAATTCATCAGGTTTACAGCCCCTCGTAGCCAGTCAGGAAACTCTGGCAGAGAGCACAAATTGATAAAATGAGTTAATTTTACTATACTTATTATTTTTTTCTTTCTAAAAGCCCTCTCTTATTGGCAATGTGCAGGAAGTATGTAACAGTAAGAGGAAGATAACAAAGGACTTGGATTTTCTTGCCATAAATTACTTTCCAAGTTAATTCCCTCTAACGACGATTCCAGATTTGCTGCAGTTTTCATAGCATTGTGCGTTGTACAACTGTGCCTTTGACAGAGAAAAGGAACAAGTATTTTCCCATGTTCACTCCTTTTGTGCCAGTGACATGGACGTTCTCACAAGATCTTTGCCTCTGGAATGCAAAACAACACTAAATTGTTCTGAACCCATGGAACTCTATGCTGTTGAGCTCACCACTTTCCCCTGCCCCCTCCAGTCTTAAAGTTTAAGCTCTCAAAACCTTCATGAGTGTTTTAGATCCCTCTAAAGTCTGCAGAAGAGGAGAAGGAGGAGGAGGGGGGAGGGAGGAAGAGGAGGAGGAGGAGGAGGAGGAGGAGGAAACAACCTCAATTTTTCAGAGTTGATGTTGCAAGTTAGAAATCGATGGTTAATCTGTACAGTGTGTACCTGGTAAGGGTCGAGGTTTTCATTCTCTTGTGGACTGTTTCTCCTCAAGCATCCGGAACAATGCCTGGCACCAGGGACATGCTCCACAGATATGTGTGGTATCCCTTTGGGTGCAGTCTCTCAAAGGACATATGCCATTAGCAGTAGGCTGGACACACTGGTAGTCATTCAGCAAATGCTCCCTGCTGATTCTTGTTGAACAAGTTGTAAACTCAGTGCATCGGGTAATCTCCTAGGCAGAGTAGCTTGGAAATTTGGATAGAGTTTGTGTGTGTGTGTGTGTGTGTGTGTGTGTGTGTGTGTGTGTTTCCATCACACTCTTCTTTCCAACAATGCAAGCCTGAGCAGATTGTCTGTGGTGGATGGCAGAAGTTCAATAACCACAACCTTCTCCAACTACTAATGTGTATAGAAGAGCAGGTCATTAAGAGGGTTGGCTACTAAAGTAACCCCTTTCTTCCAATAGCCCACATTACTATAATGATTCCTTAATAGCAAACCATTTATTAAGAAATGACACAAAGAGTACATTCTACTCATGACAGGAAAGAGAGGGAAGGGGCGGGGGGGAGGGGCCACGACTTAGAAATAACATCTGAAGGCTCAATTTCCAAAAAACTAATGTTTTAAGAAAACTCCTTGGTGGAATAAGATACTTCAGACTACAGTAATTACAATATTGTTTAAGAAATGAAGACCTTTTCCCCCACTACAGTATGCGTATTTATAGAACTCTAAGTCTCAAACCTGGCATGGTGGCTTAAGCCTATACTCCTAGCTCTTTAGAAGACAGAGATTAGAGGATAATGGTTTGCAGGAAGCTTGGGCATAAACGGTCAAAACCACTCCATATCAAGCAGAGTCTGAGCATGATGATGGTGCATGCCTGTTACCCAGCTACAGAGGACGCAACAAGGGCTGAGCACATTGGCATGTACCTATCAACAAGAGGAAGCACAAGTAGGAAGAGCCCAGACTAGGCTGGATAGTTGCCAGTGGAGAAGGGAGCTGAAGTATGGCTCAAGTGGTAGAGCAGCTGCCTTGCAATTCAAGATCTACAGTTCAGTCCTTTAGTACTGTCAAAGGGAAAAGAAAGAAAGAATTTCATTTTGCATGGCTTCAAGTTTTTTTTTGTGTGGGGGTAATGAGTAAAAGGAGAGAATAACTTAACTCAAAGCATATCTCTTTTATTTTTTATAATTTTTTTTAATTTAATTTTATTGTCAAGGTGATATACAGAGAGGTTACAGTTACATATATAAGGTAGTGAGTACATTTCTTGTCGAACTTGTTACCCCTTCCTTCATTTTTCTCCCACTTTCCCTCCTCCCCAATCCCCTCACCCCCTGCTAAATTGTACAGTTCATTTCCAACATAGTGTCTTGTGAGTATCGCTATTGCCTTGGTTCACCCTTTGTCCTTTGTCTCACCATTTTGTTGTTCCCCTTCCTTTCCCTAATTCAGATAAATGTACATGCAATACCCAAGACACCAAAATCAAATACAGTGACAACAGGGGATCAACCATTGGGGGAAAAACATAAAGTAAAAAAAAATCGCCTAGTACATTAAAAACAGCAACAAAGAAAAACCTCTTGTTTCCATGTCTTGGAGTTCATTTTACTTAGCATCATCTTATATGGTCAGAAATCTACTAACAACAGATGATGGAGGGGATGTGGCCAAAAGGGAACCCTACTACACTGTTGGCAGGAGGGTAAACTTGTTCAACCACTCTGGAAAGCAGTATGGAGCTTCATCAAAAGACTAAACATAGAGCTCCCTATGCCCCAGCAATCTCACTTCTGGGCATTTACCCAAATGACCACAAACAAGGCCATATTAACGCTACCAACACAAATATGGTCATTACAACATTATTTACCATAGCTAAGATATGGAACCTACCCAGATGCCCCTCAGTAGATAAATGGATCAAGAAAATGTGGTATATATACACAATGGAATTCTGTGCTTCCATCAGAAAGAATGGTATCACCCCATTTGTAAGGAAATGGAAAGACTTGGAAAAACATCATATTAAGTGAAGTAAGCCAGACCCAAAGAAACATAGATCCCATGGGTTCCCTCATTTGTAATAATTAGTGTATGTCTAGGATAGATGGGCAGAATAGCTATGTACAAAGCATATCTCTTGACCATCAGCTTCATACACAGAACTGTTGTGAGATGTTTAGAAACACAAAAGAAGCTCTAGGATCTTAGGATGAAAGATCTGTGGTCTGACCTCTGATTTTATGACCTCAGAAAATTGGTTAGCTTCTTTGTGTCTCAGTTTCTTTCTAGCAGTGTTGTGGGTTTTGATTAAAGTCCAGCACCTGGCCTGTAATGAATCACTTGTGATGTCAGGATGGTAGTGTGTGTAGCAGGGTTGGTAGATTTGCATGTATATTATAATTATCATTAGAATTCTGAGACCGAGAAGATATAATGACATAACCAAGTTTCATGGGATTATTAGCAAGATTAGGACCCTAGACAATCATTCCTGTTCCCTGACTAGTACTAGTACTTTATAGTCTTCAAAATGCAGCTCTCTCTAGTTGGAGTGGGTCTCACACGTAAATGTGACACCGTTAAAGATAATAACGCCTACCATTAAAGATAATGGTCCGACATCAGGTTTGACAGTATATGGAAGAGGAAAGAAGTTCCATGGTCGACCCAGTCATTCCTTAATATCCGAGTTTGACTGGCAGGGGCTCTAGAATCTCAGTTTAAGTCTCTAGCCTTAGAAACCAAACATGATATTCAGGACAAGCCAGAAATTAAGTGACACTGGACAAGCTGTTTAGTCCTTGACAACTTTTGTGAGTTTTCTAATTTGCAAAAAAAAAAAAGGACTCTATACTATTAATAGCCAAAAAGCACACTACATTATACACTTCTTACTGCTAACCTGTATTTGTTAGAAGAGTATCCATATATATATATATATACACATAGAGAGAGAGAGAGAGAGATCCTTTCCCAGTGGACAACTGAGACCAAACAAGTCTCTCAGACCTATCTATATCGTGGAGGATATGCCAAACAGCCACTGCCCGAATTCTTTTTTTCCCTCAATAGCCTCACCCAGGCTTCCAATTTCCGTGACCAGGACTCTTTCATCACTTTTCCCCACCTCTGACGGGGTTAGCCTTCTCTCATGTATTCTTTTCTTAAATTTTCTTTTTCAATTATTTTTTATTATCTTTAAATAGTTTACAAAGGACTTACCACTTATCAAATCAGTTTATAAGTACAATGCATCTTGACCAATGTCACCGTTTTCATCATTCTCCTCCATCCCTTCCAACCCTCCCCTCAATTTTCTTAGTTTCTCATAGGATATACATTGCATTTTATGTCTGCATTCTGCTCCCCTTCCTATGTTAATTCTTCTACCCTCTCTCCTTGGCTTCCCACACACACACACTTTTCAAGTGCCAGTTCTTTGGTATTCATTTCATTGGACTCTGAGTTCGCTTTTCTCAGGAATTACACCATTTGAATTCTCACCTGTAAATACCATACTTCACTTAGTACATTTGCACATACTTGCATACAACCCTGTATGTGCTTACTTGTACATTTATAAAGTAGATCAACTTCCACATATCAGAGAGAACATGCATCCTTTATCTCTTCAGCCTAACTTGTTTCACTTAACATAATTTTTCCAAACCCATTTGCTTCTTTGCAAATGATGTAACATTGTTCTTTCTAATGGATGAGTAAAATTCCATTGTATGTGCGTGTGTATGTGTACACACATGTGTGCATCTGTGTATATGTGTATTCTTGATCCATTCATTCATTGAGGGGCATCTGGGCTGATTCCATACCTTGCCTGTAGTTAACAGTGCTGCAATGAACATGGTTGTGCATGTGGCTCTATTGTGTCTTGATTTGTAATCTTTTGGGTAAATGCCCAAGAATGGTACTTTTGGATCATAGGGTAGTTCTGTGTCTTATATTTTGAGTAATCTTCAGAGTAGTTAAACCAGTTTACATTCCCACCAACAGTGTATTAGGTTTCCTTTTCCCCCACCTCCACGCCAGCACCTGTTGTTTGTATTCTGAATGCTGGCCAGTCTAATTGGGATGAGCTGGAAACTCAGTGTTGTTTTTATTTGCACTTCCTTCATGTATCTTGGACATTTTTACTTCCTCTTCTTAGAAGTCTATGAAGCTCATTTGCCTTGCCCATTTATTAATTGGGTTGTTGGTTCTTTGAGGATTAAGTCTCTTAAACTCTCTATATATTCTGGATATTAGGTCCCTGTCTGACATATAGCTGGCAAAGATCTCCCATTCCATTGGCTTTCAGGTGAATGTGCCTCAGATTCAACCATTATCACAAATTGTCACATTTGCAACCTGCCTTGGATCCCCCCCCCCACATACACATACATCACTCACCCTACTTCCTAAACATAGGCAAGTGCTGTCTTAGCTCCTCTGCCTCTTTAAACCTGGCATCCTCCAAGATGCAGTGTTAGTACCTGCTCTTCCCATATCAGTCAGTTTGCTTTGATCTTACAAGCCAGTGGGATCTTCAACTCCTCCGAACTTTCCCAACAAATCCTTTGCACATCCCCCTGTGGGACTTAGCACATTCAGCATCACATTAGAACTGCAGGTATTACTCTGATGTTCTGCTTAGACTTTCAACCTTCTTGGTACAGATATACCATATGTCTTTTTCTTTTCTCTGCGTAGGCCTCAGAGCTCTCCTTAGTGCTGGCTTCTCTCTCTTGCTCTGTCTTTCACTTTCCAAGCGCTTAGTATGGAGGACCTGCCTTAATTTCCCCATGCTCGGTAATGAGGCAGCTGAGGCCCTGCTCCACTCTGAGACTGGTGAAAAAAAATCTACATGTAGGTCAAGTGCTGGTGGTTCATACCTGTAATTCTAGCTAATCGAGAGTCTGAGATCTGACAATCCTGGTTCAAAGCCATCCCAGGCAGACAAATCCAAAATATTCTTTTCTCTAATTAAACTGCAAAAACGTGGAAGTGGAGGTACAGATGGAGTGGTAGAGCACCAGCCTTCATTTTAAAAGCCCAAGTGAGAGCCCTAGTACAAGAAAAAAAGAGAGAGAGAAGGAAGGAAGGAAAGAAAGAAAGAAAGGAAGGAAGAAAGGAAGCAAGGAAGGAAGGAAGGAAGAAAGAAAAGATGAAGGGAGGGAGGAAGAAGGAGGGAAAGAGAGAGAAAGAGAAGAGAGAGAAAAAGGAAGGAAGGGAGGGAGGGGAAGGGAGGGAAGGAGGGAGAGGAAGAGGAGAAAGAGTTAAAGAGGAGGAAGAGAGAAAGCAAGCTAGAAAGGAAAGAAGAGAAAGAAAGAAAGAAAGAAAGAAAGAAAGAAAGAAAGAAAGAAAGAAAGAAAGAAAGAAAGAAAGAACCTCAACTTAGAACTTTACCACTCAAGCCTGTCACTGAGGGATGGGTTTGATTTTCAAAAACTTAATGTGAACTTCAAAGTTTTCACTTCTTAGCAGTGACTGTTTTTTACACAATGACAGTTATTAGTAAGCTGCCAAAATACATGACTCTCTATTCCCAGAGGCCTACAGTACTAATAAATAACTGTTATATGACAGACTGCTAAGATGATGAACACTGACCTGGATTGTATTTGAGCAATCCACGCCTTGCAAACACACACCCACTCACCATGGCCTATTTCATACATAAAATACCATGAAATAGAAGAGGAAATTATGCAAGCAAATTTAATATAAAAAAGCAAGGTATGACTAGCAACATCCTTAAGTAGAATTCTTTATACTCTTACTGTTAAGCCTAATCATTTGATTTTGAACTAAAGGCCCTGCCTCCATTCTCACTTCGAGACAGGTTTGATTTCAAAAACAGCCTGGCATTGAGAGACAAATTTGATTTCAAAAACTATGTGTTGCTAAGAACCAAAGGCCCTGAGTTCAAGCCCCACATTGACACAATAATTATATGTGAATTTCAGTGTTTTCCACTTGGCAATGACTGTTTATGTAATGATAGTTATTATTAAGGCTAAGTCATTGCTCTTAATCAGACAACTCAGCATTTAGTCTTAGAGATTGCTGTATTCCTTCATAGCCTCTGTTTCCATAGTTCCTTATGACACCACAGTTCATGTAGTTTCCCTACCAACTGTTCTGGGAGTAGTCCCATTATTGCCAGTCACCAGTTAACACATTTACTTGACTTTAACTTCTAAATGACTTACCTCTGGCTCTTCCTTTCTATCCTTCGCATTTAGACCCCTTCTGTAGCTCACCCTGTTCAATAAACTACACCGGCATCTGGTCTTTTGATTCTGTTCTTCAATCATCCCTCTGTGTCCCAGGCCTGCCCTCATGACTCAATGTTCTTCTGCCTTATAGATGCAAGTCTGTAATGGCATTCCCATAGGTTACTAACTCTCCCTTGGCTAGTGAATAAAGCTCAATGTGGCAACCAATTGCATTTGACCACTGCCTTCTGATGGCCTCCCATTGTTGGGGATTATATCAAAGGTTGGCAATATAATCCCAGTGGAGTATAAGTGCTTTAATAACACAGAAAATTGGGATATGCTAGTTTCAAATCCATACCCCTTATAGGGAATCTACCAGATCCTTCATGATCTGACTTAGACACTATATTTTATCAGGCTGTCAGAAGTTTTCTAACTATTTGTATGCTGCTGCTTCTACCTAGAAGCCCTCCTTTCCTCTCAGTTATGTATACCTTCCTGACCTTCCATCTTCCTGAGTGGACATCACAGTTCAAGGTGCCCTTGATACCTCTTGAACCTCTTATTCCCAAGCTGGTCTAGAAAGTCACTCTGGGTGCCATGTCTGTTTAGAAAGAGCTCTGTAGAAGACTTGTAGACTGACTTTCTGGCTGTCAGGCTCCGGCTCTAGAGCTGGAGGGGCTGGTTCTTTGACTTTCATCTAAATGTCTCCCTCCCCAGCACAAGTTCTTGGGCATACCAGGCTCCCAGTAATCATTCTTGAATGAAAATCCCTGGTGTTTGAGGTTCCCAACTGTCCTTCCTTCTGGTGGTTATTAACAACAATTTATTTGTATTGTATTTGTTTATATATGAAGTTGTATGAGCATAGCTTGCTTTACAGTATACTATATATACATCTATTGTTCCTCCTGTTGCATAATCTCTCAAAACACAGATTACTTGCACTAATGTAGTCTCAACACTTACTTCTATGCAGTTTTAAAATATGATTGACAAGTGTTATTTATTTTAAAATACTTGTTAAACTACCATTGATAAGGCATCTATAAGGATTTAATATGGACATCTAAGGACATAAATAATATAAAGAATCACATCTGAGAGAGGATCAGCTCTGAAAATAACATATTACCATGTCAAATCAGAGGTTGGCAAGTTCTCCTATAAAGCATCAGATAAATATTTTCAGCTTTGTGGAGCACATGGCCTTTAGAGCTGCTCTGATGGTATAATGGACAGCAGCCATAGAGAATATGAAATGAAGGTATGTGACCAGTGATCCAGTGAGCCTTCATTTATTTAAACAAACAACAACAAAAAAAACTATGATTTGAGTCTGCCATCAGTGTTCATACCAGTAATCCTAACTACTCAGGAGGCTGAGATCTGAGATTATGGTTCAGAGCTAACCCAGGCAGGAAAGTATATTAGACTCTTACCTCCAATTAACTACCAAAAAAAGCTGCAAGTGGAGCTGCGGCTCAAGTGGTAAAGCAGCAGGTTTTAGCAAAAAAAGTTTAGGGGCAGCATCTAGGTCCCCAAAGCTGGTACACCCACCCGCCCAAAAATTATGGTTTGGGGCTATAATTCCCAAGGTGGGAAATACCTGAATGTCAAGAGTGCTGTGGGGATTTAGAGTGAAGAGAAAGCACCCATCACGTTGCAGGTAGCAGAGACTGAGTGGATTACAAAGTTTGCTTTTTTTCTCACAAAAGCCGAACAGAATTGCAAAATACAGAGAAGATGCTGTCAGATAGAGTCAGAAAAGCCCAAGGGAGATTTGGGCTGGTTATTAAAGAAAAGTGAAATACTTGGGAAGTGGCATCAGAAGATCTGAAGTTCAAGGCCAGTCTAGGCAAAAACTTACCAAGACCTCTATCTCAACAAACAATCTAGATATGTTGGGAAACATCTTTCATTCTAGTCACATGTGTGGTATAGATAGGAAGATCTCAGTTAAGGGCTGTCCTCAGGCAAAAGTGCAAGCTCTTTCCAAAAAATAACTAAAGCAAAAAAGTTTGGTGGTATAACTCAAGTGGTAGAGCACTTGCCTAGCAAATAGCCCCCAGCTCAAACCCCAATACCATTAATAACAACAACAATAGTAGAAGGAAGGAAGGAAGGAAGGAAGGAAGGAAGGAAGGAAGGAAGGAAGGAAGGAAGGAAGGAAAGGGAAGGGAAGGAGGGAGAAAACAAGGGAGAAGGGGAAAGGGAAGTAAAACAAGGGAAGAAAAGGGGGAAAGGAAGGGAAAAAAATGGAAGGAAAAGTGAAGACCAATACATGGAGAGGTATTTTTGTGTAAAGCATCAAGGAATGTTGTAAACTGTCAACAAGTTTACAACAGTTTACTATTGCAAAAAAAAAAAGATGAGAAGTATGTTAGAAAAAATTGTAGACTTTTTATTTCGAGCATTCCTTTGAAGTCACAATTGACTACTGGTTATTTTGGATAGGCTTCCTAGATAAATACAAAAAGGAAAGGTGCTAAATGTAACACTGAAATAGACTCTCATTGACCCATTTACAGAACTTAACTGATGTTGCTTCCATTTCTGTGTTTTTCATTCCAGCACCAATAGCTGCAGGAACTGGCCCTAATTTTTCTCTCTCAGATTTGGAAAGTTCTTCATACTACAGCATGAGTCCAGGAGCAATGAGGAGGTCTTTACCCAGCACATCCTCTACAAGGTAATTTGATTTTTAACTCTGGCCCTGCTAGACATTTACCAATGAGCCTGTCATAAGAGAAGATAATCAAATAAGTGGTTTGCCCAACAAGCAGAATTAAAAAGAAGTGTATGTATACACACCCATACACACATATACACAGTAAACACTTAAAAACAGTGAACTACCCCGTAGATCATAGGCTTAATAAAAAGGTCTCAAAAGAATTTTTCCAAAAGGAATTACTTGTGTTGGGCTCTGAATGATGGTTAGGATTGGGGGGATGGGGAGGAAAAGGCATGGTGGGATGGGTTGGTAAAGAGGGATAGCGATGAAGGAACCATGTTAGATGAAAAGAAAGGATGTGCTTGATGAGGAGAAAGGAGGATGACCAGCTGATACCTGCCTCGTCCCCTGCCCACCTCTAGAAATACAACTCAGTCCCTGTTCTTTTCCTGTGAAGCTCCCAAAAGTCTCCAAGTAAGTCAGTTAGATTGTTATCCTAGTGTGTGGTTATAAAAGAGGAAGTGGTAAGATACCAGGGGCATGCCAGACGCTAGACCCTGATTCTTTGGGAGACCTAAAAAGAACAAACTTGGACTGGGCACCAGTGGCTCATGCTTGTAATGCTAGCTACTCAAGAGACTGAGATCTGAGGATCGTGGTTTGAAGCCAGCCCCCGCAGGAAAGTCCATGAGACCCTTATCTCCAATAAACCATTCAAAAACAGGAAGTGGCACTGTGGCTCAAAGTGGTAGAGTGCTAGTTTTGAGCAAAAGAGCTTCTGGACAGTGCCCAGGCACTGAGTTCAAGCCCCACAAGGGACCAAAAAAAAAAGAAAAAGAATGAATTTTGAAGCAGAGTTCTTGGTCCCTGTGACTTAGGTCATGAAGCCACCATCCAAACGAAGCACTTAGCAAGATCCTGTTGTCTTTAGATAACTTGTACCAGGGAAAAGGGATTAAGCATTAAACCCACAGTATTCTTTCACAAATTGGCTTTACCACTGGACTGTGACAACAAAGGAAAGAGTAGTGCAGAGCGATCTTTCATGTTTGTGTACTTTGCAAAAATATGTTTGTCAAAGGTCTCTTTTTCCCTAAAGCAAGTACAGTTTTATGATTTAAAACAATGCCAAGATTATAGAAATTTTGTTTGGTGGAAACTCGTGTTAACCTTGCCTTTTATCATAGTGTTTTAAGCATCATTAATTTAAAAAAAATCAACTTAGCCATTTTTATAGCTGTGAAGACAGTAAAAGTCATCCCTAAACAGAACCTCTACCTCCCATATCATGTTTGGTGTTGTTCAGATGTTCCCCTAGTTTACTCTAGTATCAGCTCCTGGGTCGGGGTGGGGGGAGAGAGGAGGATGACGCAGAGAGGAAAAGGTCTCAAATCTAAGGTGCATTTTTAATAGCAAAAAAAGAGATTAGGAACACATTTGGGTGTTACTCTACTTTGAGGATTTGCAATGTTTGCTGATGGAAGAGACATTGTGTGTAACTACACTCTGTCAACATGAGAAAGCTTTGCAAATACTTGTGGGCAGTGATTAATTGAACAGTTTACAGGCTGTTTGTTTTTCCTATGTATGGAGCACCTGTCCCTCGTCCCTCCCAAACAGTGCTCTACACCTCTGCCCTTCTGCACACTTCTCCAGAGATGTCTCATTATCTTTTGTTGTGACTCCCCAAATAGAAAGCTGATTATTAATGTCATTTTAAAAGGCTAGTATCATTCTCCTATTCTGCAAATAACTAACCTCGATAAGGAGCTAATTATAAACATCATCAGTAGTTAATAACTCAGTAATATGTTTGTTTTGCTCTCATTAGGCTTTTCCTAGGATGGCTTAAAAAAAAAAACTCTTTGAATGCATAGGCTCAGTGGAATTATAAGCTTTGAAAATGTGCTTGCAAAAATATAGCAGATTTACATAGAAAAGCTTATCAAGTAATCAATATTTGCTCATTGTGTGCCAGTATTAATTGGGCTGGGCAGACACCATATTGGGTATGTTCCATACCCCCATCTGGTTCATCTTCACACAGTTATAGACAATGGCCATTGAAACAGTAGAACAACACAGAGCTCAGAGAAGTTAAATAACTTGCCTGGTGTCAAAATCCAGGTAAATGGTACTGTCCACATTCGAACTTGGGTTCATTGGAACTTACAGAACATGGTCTTTTCCCAGTACTCTGCTTAAGAATGAGGCTGACACTGATAGTAAAGAAGAATGGAATATGGAATGGCAGAAGAAAAACATGCACACCTCTGCCTTTCCCTGGCATGTAGCACTTGCTTTTTTGAATACTGTTATCATCTTGAGGTATGCAGCTTTCCTACCTCCACATCTGAACTCTTAGTTCTTTGAAAGACAGTGTCTAATGCTTCCAATTCTGCAGGGAACACTCATAAGCAGCCAAGATGTTGTACTCAGCACACTAGAAATAGAGACAATCACAGAAGGTTTATAGTCAAGTTAGTGGCAGATACTAGTGATTGAGTAGATGTTCATTTCAGGACACCACGAAAACTTGGTTGAAGAGGCACTTTATAACCTTCAGAAATATTTATGCTCTTATGCATGGGTAGCTGTTACTGGTACTTACTTTCCTGTTTTCCGCAGATATTTCTGGGAGAATAAAAATCATGGTGTTAGAAAGTCAAGAGTAAGAAACAAAATCAAAGTTCAGTTTACTTCTAAAAGTTAAGAAATAAACAAAATTGATGGGTATTTTCAGAGTAAAAGGTCTCTAGAATTATACAAAGAATAGTATAAAAATCAGGATAAGATACATTTTTTTATTCCAAAGAATTCCATCAAGAGAAACCCACCATCAAGATTGGGGAAACAATGAGCTTTACCTTGAAAGTCCCACACCTGCCCTTCCCAGCCTTGCTAATCCTCACTCCCAGACCCTCTCTCTCCTCCTCCCCCACACTTCTACCCTGCAGATGTTTATCCTTTTGTCCACTTCTGAAAGTCCAGCTTCCCAACTTAGCTGGCAATTACAGAACCTTTTACCTGTAGGATTTCATGCCTGCATTTTATCAGAGCATGACAAGGAAGTAAAACCTCAGGAAAAAAATATGAATAATGGGAGAATGATGGGTAATAGCATTGGCCCTCTGGGTTGAATCTCATTGAATCCTAATAGTTGGATAAATCCTTGACACACACACTGGTGCAGCAGAGTTTGAACATCTGCTATTAGTCAGATTATGTGGTAAGCACTAAAGATTAAAATGTAGTAATAAGAAAGAGTTACTTTCCTTGTAGATTTGACAATCCTATCACCACGTGAAGTTCCTTTCTTGTTGTTTGGTGGAGTTCTAAGGAAATACTTTTTTTTCCCAATTTATATTCTTCCTTCCTCCAAGATGACTTGTAGTGGCTTTCAATTATAAAATATTACAGATATTCTAAATACAGAAAGAAAAGCCTGAAACTATATAGGGAAAAATAGGAGAAATCATTATATCAGGTGCATTAATCAAGAATTATGTCTCAGATTTGGCCCTGATCTTTCTGGTTGCCAGGGCAAGAAGAAAAGGCAATACAGTGTGTCATTTACCTTTTCTCATAAAAGGAAACAGTAGAATCCATTCAGAGACCAGATTTTTCTGGTTTTAGATATTGGAAGGAAGTTTTTATGTGTATATACCCTCCTATAAAGGATTTCCATTAGATGCAATTTTACATTAAGAACAGCAATGTTTTTCTAGTGGCTATTTTTCACTGGGGTTAAAGGAACTCAAAGAAAGGACATTAAATAAGTTATTAAAGAAGTTTCCTTTGGGTACTATGTTAGCCTGGGCAGTTATCTTTATTTCCTGTGGTCTGGCTTTAATGAGGGTAGAACTTAATAGCTAAGAATACTGGAATGCCGACACCAGTAATCAGAATTGCTTACCTAAATTGGGCCTTGCACATTTTTTATTCAGATTGCTTAAGTAAATACTTAACTGTCTCGCCACTTCTAGACTGACTACACCCCTTCTTTTCCTTTTGCTTCCTAAATCATCACATACACCCTTACTAGGGTCACTTTTCTAAAATAGAATGCCAATGTCACATGCTTACCAGGCCTTTTAGGATAAAGTCCAGACCCACAGCATCTGCTATATCCTACACCACTCTCTTCTATGCCCCTCTTCAACTTCAGCCATCCCAACATCCCAAGAGCTGGTATACCCCTTCCTCCTGGGAGTGATGTTCACAGCCTCTGGTACCCAGTGTACATGAGTGCAGCCATGCGAGCCACTACTTTTGGCCCAGGAGCATCCTGAGGCCTGATATTAATCCTTTAGGTAGTGCATGATGGGAGTATCTTGGAGCAAGGAAGGATACCAAGGTTGGAGGAAACAGTATTTGAGTCAACGACAGTTTGCCAAATGGAAAGAAGGGTTTCCATATTTTAAATCAACACAGCTTCCCAAGTAGTGTATCAGCTGAATAACAACCCAACCTTCTACTTCGTTTCTCTGTCCTAGTCTCCTTAGTCAGTAATTACTCAGAGTCTTGTGTTTGGTAGGCAAATGTTCTATTAATTAACCCATTCTGCCAGTCCCTTTTTGCTTTTTTTTTTTTAAATTTCAATATAGAGTCTTGCTTTATGCCTAGGTCAATCAGGACTTCAGGCCTCCTATTTGTGCTTTGTTTTTAGAATAACAGGTACAAGCCACCAGAACCAACTATTGTGTTTTCCTCAAAGCTTAGGGTAACAAGCGCATGCCACGATGCCAAGTCTTTGGTGAGATGGAGTCTCTCAAATGTTTATGCCCCAACTGGCCTCAAACCATGATCTACCATCTCTGCCTCCCTAGTAGCTATGCTTACAGGCTTGAGCCACCACACCCAGCTGTCTCTTTGACACATAAAGACAGTTCCCTAGTAATACTCTGAGAAAAGCTCCAAGAGTATCATTGTCACCTTCCTCCATCAAGTGACCCACCGTGGCCTAGACATGGTTCCTTCCTGATTCCTCTTTTCCTCTGGTCCCTCCATCTGTGTTTATGCAGTACGTCTTACCCATCACAGTATCATAGCACTTGACATATAAGAGGTATACAATAAGTATTTGATTAATTAAACTCATGGAATATTCTTTTTTTATTGTGAAAATACTGTACAGAGGGGTTACAATTACATGGGCAAGATAATGAGTGCATTTCTTATCAAGCATTGTAGCCTCTCCTTTGTCTCTCCTTCCCATCTCTTCCCAGCCTCCCCCCGCCTCCCCACCCAAAGTTGTAAAGTTCTTTTTTCCACATAATGACTTGTACATCTCATTATTGTAATGGATCCACCTGTATTTAAACAATTTGTTTTTTTCCCTTCCCCTCCACAAATTATACAAACATCAAATACAGTGAAAGCAGGGGTTATACCATGGGGGAGAGACATATAAATCAACAAAGAGATAATCCTATAAATGTGTTAGAAACAATCACCTGAAAGAAAAAAAAATTGAATACATATCTTAGGGCTCATTTCTCTAACATCAACTTATCTGACCTTTTCTGCTTGACTCAGACATATACTAGTTATTGCAAATAAGGGAAACCATGGGACCTAAGTTTCTTTGGGCCTGGCTTATTTCACTTAATATAATTTTTTCCAAATCTTTCCATTTGCTAACAAATGGGGCAATGTCATTCTTTCTGATGGAGGCATAGAATTCCATTGTGTATATATACCACATTTTCTTGATCCATTCATCTACTGAGGGGCATCTGGGTTGGTTCCATATCTTACCTATGGTAAATAATGCTGCAATAAACATTGTTGTGCTGGTGGCTTTAGTGTGGTCTTGTTTGTGAACATTTAGGTAAATGCCCAAAAGTGGGATTGCTGGGTCATAGGAGAGCTCTATGTGGAGTCTTTTGAGGAATCTCCATACTGCTTTCCAAAGTGGTTGAACAAGTTTACACTCCCACCAACAATGCAGTAAGGTTCCCTTCTGTCCACATCCCCTCCAGCATCTGTTGTTATTAGAGTTCTTGATTATAGCCATTCTAACTGGGGTGAGGTCAATGTTGTTTTGATCTGCATCTCTTTTATGGTTAGGGAGGTTGAGCATTTCTTCATGTGTCTATTGGCCATCCTTCTTTCCTCTTCAGAGAAGTTTCTCTTTAAGTCTTTAGCCCACTTACTTATTGGGCTAAACTCATGGAATATTCTATATCTTGGCACAGACAAAGAGGCTCCCCGGCAGGCACTCCCTCTAGACAGGAAATCTACCACTGTGTAGGGTACTGGAAGCATTGACAGCGAAGATAACCCAAACAACAACAGGCAATGTTTCATACTTTTTCCACCACAGCCCTGAACCCAGAGGAAATGAGAGCCATTCTAGAAGCTCCTCAGTCACACGGCTCTAGAAACCAGTTTCCTTTGATCATCCCTATGTAGAGGAAAGGCATAAAGGCCTCATGGCACTACCCTTTGTCCATATTGGTTAGTCTCACAGGTACACACGGGACCCTCAGTTTTCCTCTCTCCACCCATCATGTAGCTCTGGCATCTAGGGGAGTAAGTACCTGGACTGCGTAAGTCTACAGTAAAATATTTTGGAAGGAACAAATCCAAGTAGAAGGTGGGAAATATAGGGGAATAAAAGCAATCTGAGCCTTTCTTAAAGGATCTCAAGTCCTGCTCTTTATTTATTGTTTTATCCTTTCTGGGAGGCCAGCGGGGACTGAATTCATGTCTAGGTACACTGTGACTGGGCAGCCTCCAACCACCGCCCACGGAGATAGGAAACCTGGGCTTCCTTCCACACTTCCTGGTAAAGGCCAGCAGGAGCCAGCACTGTTCCTCAAAGGAAAAAAGGCACAGGATGTGGCAGTGGCAGCAATTCGAGGGACATAAAAATCAAACCCAGACAGTTGGAACAACACAGACCCAAAACTTTATTCCCCATGCAGTGACTCACCCCACTGCACAAGAGCCCAAGCGAATCCTGGAACTGCACACACCTGCCCAGCTCCTTCCTCCCTTGGCTTCTTTCAGCCTGAGAAAGAGAGTCCAAGAAGAAGGAGGTGGGGGGTCACTTTTAAATATGCACTCGTTTGTTCTTTCAGCTCCACGAAGCGACTCAAGTCTGTGGAGGATGAAATGGACAGTCCTGGTGAAGAGCCATTTTACACAGGCCAAGGACGCTCTCCAGGGAGCGGCAGTCAATCCAGCGGATGGCATGAAGTGGAGCCAGGTGAGCAGGACATGGGGGCCTGGGTTCCATACCATGCATGCCCATGAAGAAAGCAAGCCCTAGAGAGCTGCCTTTGTCCACATAAACATGTGACTGCCACATTCATAAAGGGGTAGCCATTCACTGCAGAGATGAAGCTGACAGGCAAGACTGGATGAGAATCACAGGTGATCTCTGCCCACACATTATCACCTCTACTGCAGCACTGCCTTCCATTCACCCTTGTGTTGTTGTTGTTGTTGTGTTGTTTGGTTGGTTGTTTGGCTGGCTGGTTGGTTGATTGAGAAGGTGTGTCTATCCTCCCCAGGCTGGCATCAAAATTCTGAGCTCCCATGATCTTCCAGCCTCAGCCTCCTAAGCAGCTAAGATAATGCTCTGTGTGTGTGTGTGTGTGTGTGTGTGTGTGTGTGTGTGTGTGTGTGTTTGTATGTACACTTATCAGCTTTGGGGTGGGGCATTATCTTTTAGCAATCATAAGAAAAACCCATCAATTTTTTTTCAACCAGACCAAAAGAGGTCTTTGTGTTCAGTTTACACTTAGAGTTTTATAAAAATGAGAGTACTTTCTAATATCTTTCCTAATACTGGATATCTTCCTGATCGTCTTGCTGTTTAAAAGGAGCAATGATCTTTAACCCATCTGTGCTACACTAAGCCAGTGGTGGCTGGGTCTGACTTCCTGGGGTTGTCTCCTCTTGGCTCTGGAATAGTTCTGATGGCTGCAGCTGTTTGAAACCGTAATCAATGTTTGGCCTCCGTGTGGACAAGGGGAAAGTCATCTCCAATGCCTTCCTCAAAACAACAAATCAGATGGTTAAAAGACGATACAGTGTGGGTTTTGGAATGAGCCAGAGTATAGTTGAGGCTTCAACTCCTGCTGGCTGTGTGATGGCAGGCAAATTACCTGACTTTTCTGAGCCCATGTTTCACCCCCACCCCCGCCCCACGCACCCTCCCACCTTTTTTTAAATCATCTAACAGTAAGCTGTTTCACTACTGGGGTAATATCTGTCACCCATTTAAGAATTCTACCTAGCACAGAAGTACTCATAAAGAGATATCCTCTGATCATCCCTGTTGGTCTCCAAGAGCAAATCAGCACCGAGAAAAACCATGAACTAACCTCTCCACTTGCAAATCTTAGATTCCCTCTCTCTTCCCTGATACTGTTTTAAAAGACCACCCTCAGATGAAGTGACTGTAAAAGAAATCAGAAGGGAGACCTGAGGGTGATAGGATGGTTTTGTATCCTGATTGTGATGACTATGGTAATCTAATCATCTCCGTAAGTCTTCATATTCACAGAAATGCAGCTTCCTTCCCCACATGTACTGTATCATTAAACAGAAACAAAACAAATCAAGCCCTTGGGCCTTACTGACTGGGCCTTTTATCTTGCTCCCTTTATGAAAATAGGAGCCTTCTCTGCCTGCTCTACCTGACTCCCTCCCTTGTCTCATTCATTCATTCGTTTGTTCCCTCCCTCGGCAATCATCCTTGGGAACTTCCTTTATGAGTTCGGATACCAGGTTCTGGGAATTCAAAGATGGATGGTGAGGCTATGGCTTCTGCTTTCAAGGAATTCACAATCAGGGCTAGGAAACAGACATATAAACAGATCATTATACATGGATGTGGGGAGCACAGCTATGTGAGATGAGCCTCGGGTGCCTTCTTCTTCTAATTATTACCCACTCAGCACTCACAGTGTGCTTGGTCTTCTATGCACGTCTTACCTGGGTCTCACTGCACACTTATGTTCATGTTCTTTTGCCTGAAGTGGCTAAGATATAAAGCCAGGCTAAATGGAAAATGCTGAGTACCTGGTGCCGTTAACTGCATTGTCAGCACGACCTCCGGGTAGTGCCAGTGAAAAGTTTATGTGCTATTAAAAAATTAAAAGATGTAGAACTTCCTTGAACCCTTTTTGAAAAGGCTAATTAGTCCTAGCCAATTTACCTGCTTCAGTGAAAATCAGATTCAAATATGTAGGTTTAGTGCATTTGTGCTTGAGGACCCTACCCGTGTATTTTCTGCAGATTAAAGCTGTCTGTATGTCATTGATGTTCAGGAAGCTCCACTGCCATGAGGTTGTTCTGTGGCTCTCACATCGGCATCTTTGGGGGAGTGAGGGGTGGTTGAATAGCTCAGCCTAATGACTCTCTTATTCAGAGTGATTTCTATTCTTACCTGCACATGATGACTTGAACGGTCATAAATTTTCACATCTGAGTACCTATATCGTTTACAGTCATTAAATAACTAAAGTTTAATAGCTATATCCTCTTTAGGTAGGTAGGTAGATGATAGATAGACAGACAGACAGACAGACAGATAGATAGATTTCTTCTTCTTCTTAAAGACACCCCCCCCCCACAGTTACATTCTAACACTGAATGTCCATTGTCCTCTTTTCATTAAAGGAAAGTGCAGTTTTGTGGTATTTGTGGGGTACGGGGGAGGGGCAGTGGATAAATTTACATTTGGCCCTATTCAGCATAGAAAGTCATAATTGAAACAGGGCCTAAGGGGACATTAAAACACAACTGAAGGATGTTGCACATGTTCATGGTGACTTTGGTGTCATTAACTCACACCAGCCATTTTAAATGGATAATTTATGCTGCCAGATGGTCCTTTTTGGGGATTTTCCATCCAGCCCAATCCCCTTTTTGGCACAGAGAACACCTTTATGTTGTTCCCACACTTATCCGGGCCTGCATAGCTTTTCCCCAGGGGTATAGTTAATTGAGTAGGAGGCTTTTAGTGGCTCACTCATGTAAATTACCTTCAGAAATATGTTGGGAATTATGTATCTGCGAATGCACCGGCAGCCTCTTGGTTGCTTCCATGTGGGATCGTTCTTTCAGAGGAGTCAAGTGCTGAGGATACTGGGTCTGTGCCTCCAACAACACAGGAAGTGAGGCTTTGCTCACTCCTTACTCTGAGAGCATCTGGGCACCTGCCCTCGCTCCTTCCCAGGACGCCCTTGTCAAAAGAAGGCCCAGTGTGGTCAGAAGAGACACAATTCCTTGAGCAACAGGAAGACTTCGCAAAGTAAAACAAACCAGACCCTCAGTAAATGACATGGGCCCTTTCAAAGGCCTTTTGTAGTATCCTGTTCCCCATTAGTTTATCTCAGCACTTTTGGTGCAGAGCTCCTATTATCTGGGAAGAAGGGCAGAGGAGATTAAAGATGATGTTAGTTTAAAAACATCAGACAACCTCAGGCTGACTTTTGCTTCTCTTACAATGCTGCATTTGTTCCTTCCACTTAGTTTCATTTCCCAGTTATCTCAAAACTGGGTTAGATTCGAAGCTTGGAGGCTAATCACACACTGATGAAGTGAGTCGTATGAAATACTATCCAGCAGAGATGCACATACCATCAAGTCTTGTTTATCTGTGCAAATGAAAAATTGCTGGGAAACTGATAATGCAAATAAATAGGAAGGAAACCAACAGGCGTCTCCACTGGCTGGGTCTCTGTGAAGCATTCTCAGATAGGGTAAAAACATTCTAGTTACAATTGAGTACCTACCGTGCACCAGGTTTGGTTTTGATGTTAACCAAACCAAATATAAAAGATTTCATGGATCTTCTTGCCTCGCTAGAAATGAAAATTGAGAATCAGGCATGATTAAGTGACTTACCATACAGAAAGTAAATCTATAGATCCAGAATTCGTATTTCAAACCAAATCTGACTTCAGAGTGTAAGTTTCATTTTCTATACGCAATAACCTCTTTTTCCATAGTATTTGTGCTCACATGAAAAGAGGCATTGTAAGGCCTCGTGTCTTAGGCTTTTACTTAGTTTTAAAACATAATAACAAATCAATAAATAACTAATCAGAAAGACCTGAAAATCCACCCATTTTCTTTATCCCAAGTTTTTGTTATGTATTCTAAGCCAGAGAAGGAATAAATAGTACACTTTACATACACTCAAAGAAAAGTAACCATTAACAAAGTTAAAGATTTGTCTTTATCACCCATAAAATCGATGAGTACTCAGCATTCAAGCTTTGGTTAGGATAATACCACAGCAATGAGGCCCTTAGTGATCTAAAATAGCTGCTGACACTCCCTCAGTCTTCTCTAATTCATAACCCTACCTTCCTTTCCTGTGCACTGTCTAGAATATACTCCCCATGAAGCAGGACTTAGTTAATCTTTTCTACCTTTTGATAGACAGTATAATAGAGGGTATAGAGCAGTATTTGCAACAGTGGTTAGCACAACACATACTGAATGAATGAATGAGTGAAGCAGAGAGTTTCTGGTGCTCTCAATAAACTTGAAAACAAGAGGTTGCTGTGAATAATCCCCTTAGAATGTTATTTCCTGTTGTTTTTAATCTTCAGGCTTCCAGTAATTAGAAACGATTGCTAAGGTTCATACCCCATTGATGAGTAGTACTGCATCCAACTATATAGTCATTCTGCTTTGCCTTCAGATGTTCCTTTAAAGGAACAACAGACAGACAGACAGACAGACAGACAGAGAACCTGTTTTCACATAGATAAGAAAAGAGTGTATGTTGGGGGACTCCAGATACCTCACTACAAGAAATTGGTCCTCCAAGTGGAGGAAAAGAAATGGATTATCATCGTAGTCATTATAAATCAAGCCAAACCAAACCTTTATTAAGTGTCAACGGTGTGCAGTATCCTAGGGTAGATACAAAGGCACTCCATTAAGTGCCTTACTCCAAGGACAAATCTCTGGTTGGCTTCAAGTGTGAGTCCATACTTACTAATACAGCCACTCTGCTTTCAGCTCCATCCATATCACAAAATTAAAACAATCAGATGAGGTGAGTAAAGTCCTTGGTAAAGGCTAGTCTCATGAACTGCCCTCACTGGGATTACTGGGGAGGCAAACTGCTGAAAGAGGATGGAGTTTAGTGTTGTAGGAAGTGAGGCTGGCCAAAAGCAGACAGAATTAAGTGTTGTAGGAGCAAAAGAAGAGTTGTAAATCTGACTGGACGGTTGGCCACTCAGTGGCAATTAAACTGGGTTTCAATTGGAACCCACCTGAGAAATCCTCACCTAGCTGAAAGTGAGACTTGATGGTGCTTAGCCTTCAAATTAGTAGCACGTAGAAATTTGATTTGTCTTCATATCATTACCTCCTTCTTTGCGGGGCAGCTCTATGCTAGCCTGCATGCTTTTGTTTCAGCTTCTCTGTGTCCCAGAAATGGAGGATTTCTTATGTTTCCAAGTTGATCCACTTCTAGATCCAAGACTGCACTTAGGCTCAGTACATGTAATAGTTTCAGCAGGTCTTCGGTACAGCTAATTTCTTTTCATTGTGAAAAACTGCTCAATTCCAGTCCTTTCAGTGAAATTTAGTGTTTGCATGCAGATTAAAAGGCTACTTAAGTTTTCTCACAGAGAAAAATATTCAGGCTGAATCAGGTGGCTCATGTCTGTAATCCTAGGTATCTGGGAGGCAAAGAGCAAGAGGACTGAAGTTTGAGGTTAGCCCAAGCAAAAAAAGGTTAAAAAGACTCCATCTCAATCTGTAAATGTTGAATGTGGTAATATATGACAGTCATTCTATCATCCTAGCTAGCATCCTAGCATTAATAGGTCGTGGTCCAAGCCAGCTCATGAATAAACAGAAGACCCTTTGTGAAAGATAACAAAAGCAAAAAGGGCTGGATGTGTGACTCAATGGTATAGCACCTACCTAGAAAAACAAGTCCCAAACACCAGTACTATAAAAAAGGAAGAGGAAGAGGGAGGGAAGAAGGTAAAAGGAGGGAAGGTAGGAGGGAGAAAGGGGGAGTTGGAGGGAGAAGGAAGGATCCAAATTCTAATACATTCAATTATAATAATATACATTATAATTATATTGGAATGGTAAAACTTTTAACAGACACAATTATGCCAGCTAAAATATTGAAAATTCTAAACATTTCAGCCAGTCTTAAAGTCAAATTTGAAAAGTAGTAAATTTAATCTAATAGTTGTTTTTTAAAAAATACTCTCGGGCTGGGAAGGTGGCTCAGTGGTAGAGCGCTTGCCTTGCATGCATGAGGCCCTGGGTTCGATTCCTCAGCACCACATAAGCACAAAAATACAGAAGTGGTGCTGTGGCTCAAGTGGTAGAGTGCTAGCCTTGAGCTGAAGAGCTGAGGGACAGTGCCCAAAGTTCAGGCCCCATTCCCGTCAAATAAATAAATGTGAGAAATACTCTCAATGCTACTCCAAAGATGTCATTCAATACCATGAATTAAAGGCTCAATTCCTCTGTGTTTGTGTGTGTGTGTATGTGTACTACAAACACACACACACACACATACGTACACTCACACACTATCTGTAGAAGAATATTTTGGTAAACATCTAGTCAATCTGTAACCCAGGAAACTTAGAACTAAGGTTACCATGTCTTAACTGTTAGGTGAACAACAGACTTCCATTAGTTCATTGTAACTTTTAAAATCACACATTAGGTTCACTTGGATTCCTAGATTCGCCAGTCCCTAATCTGACTGCCAGCAGACATCATCAATTGTGAGAGAAGGAAGTTTCCCAACTTTTCCTTGTAGCTGAAACACATAGGAAGCCCATTATCAGTACCAATAAAAGGGCAGCAGACTGGTACCAACAGTGCATTGATCATGTACACTGTGCTGCACTAGCATACATTAGAGAAAATGATTAAATCTCCCACCATCTCCTGCTGTAATGGGAATAGTCAGTGTTACAGAACATTGCCATAGGATCAATGTCTTGGCTTTTCTTCTGCATTTATGGAGCAGTGGGAAAGCATCCTCTTGTAGCAATAGGCTCTTCCGTTATCTCCTTAGTATTGGCACTGCTCATTAGAGACTGGTGTATGGGAGAATTGGTACAGTAACAAGAGGCCTGTTCTTTAATGAATCTTTTTGATCAGAGAAATTTGTCTAAATAAGGGGTTACAACAGAGAGGTGAAATTGATCACTCTAACAACTCTTCCAAAATGTCCCTATTTCATTTTTTAATGCCAGAAAAGGACCTACAACAACCCTTTGTAATTAGAATCTACTAAGCTACCTACCACAAGAAATACTCTTCTCAGATACATGTGAACCCTGAGTTGCATGTGTCTCATACGCATGTTTGTAATATATGTGTGTGTGTGTGTGATAAAGCAAGAACAACAAAATCATTGTTTTCATTCTCAAAGCCCATTAGAATACCTGGCAACATGGAAGCCACCCATCAATATTTGCTGAATAAATAAATAGATAATGAGATGGAGAGCACACATGTCTTATCTTGCACATTGAATAAGATGAAGCACTCAGGAAGTAGATGTTGCATCCATTTGTACAGTAAACGAGTGGAGCTTCACAGGCACTGGGGAACCCAGATGCACAATTTTGTAAATACAGAAGCTCCTAGGAAAACAAAATGGAACATTTCAGCTGGTCTTGTGTAAATAAATAAATTATCCAGTTCACCAGATTCTTCGATTCCTGTTTGAAAATGAGGATGTGTAAATATTCTAAAATGGAGGGAAGAAAGTGATAAAGCTCACGCAATAGGTTTGCATGTGATCGTGGCTCTGCACTATCCTCAGCACAGCCCTGGGCTGAGGTAGCGAAGTGTGGCTTAGATTTAGCACGCTGTAAGGGGGAGCTTTAAAGCAAATTTCACTCCAGCCACAGCAGTCTTTGAAGGCTTGCTGGAGATGGGGATAATAGCTAAAGTATAGAGTGTATTACAAAAAGAAAGAGTACAAATTAAGAATTTTCAAAGCCTGTAACTCTACAATTGTGTCATGAGCAAGCCTGAGATTTTTAGCAAACTACTGTGAGTTTTCCTTTCCTTGTATATAAACTTACAGGGACAATAAAACCACACTGCCTCCTAACTCATACTTTTAATAAGATCAAATGAGATGGCAACACTAATAAGAGCTACCACTGATTAAGTGCCAACTGTGTGTAAATATTATGCATGTCACTACCCATAGGATTTTTAAATAAATGCATAGTATATTTAATAAATCATAAAACTATAAAGAAATATTGTACATGTTTTTGGTGAGCACTCTGGAAACTAAAGGGCTAGATGAGATTGGATGCAATGAAATTTCACTGAAAACATATGTGCACATCTGTATTATATGCAAAGCTCTGAGGAAAGTGATAGAAGACGAGTTTGCAGTCCACTGAAAACAAGATAAGCACCTGTTTCAACAAGGAACCAGGGCTGTAATCCAAGATGTAGCTATGACAAGCATCACATAGATTGGGGTTTATTCATTGGCTTGGCCCACAGTCCTACACTGCACCTGATGAGAAGGGCTAGAGCATTAATCCCTCCATGACCAAAGGAGCAGCAGTGTATATGTGTCCCTGTGTCCTTTCCTCAGACACATAGAGAGGACTGGCACACAAGGAGGGCCCCAAGAAGTGCATGAACCAGAACCATCCTCAGCTTGCACAAAAAGAAATCATTCTGCACAGGTGGGCCCAAGCCTGCCTCATCTAAAACAATTTTCTGACTTGTAAGTAATACAGTTGCAAGGAATGACAGCAAGTATTTATGTAGAGGAAGCAAAGTTAATCTAAACAGAGATTTAATTCATTAAAGAGTAAACTAGCCAGAAACTAGTTGGAAGAGGATAGACAAAGTAAAAATGATAAATTAATAGATAGTTTCCCTAAATGTTATCAGATAGTTGTGGAACTCAAATGCAAGCTAGTTTCTTCTTTTATTTATTAATCTTTATTGACAAGGTGATGAGCAGGGGGGTTACAGATGCATAAATGAGTTAATGAATACATTTGTTTTTAAACACTGTACATCCCTCATTTTCTCCCACTTACCGCTCCCTACTTCCCTCCCCCTCCTCAAGTTGTAAGATTCATAGCCAACATAGTGTCAAGTGAGTGTCAATGTTGCATTAGTTCATCCTTTGTCCTTCTGTTTCTGTGATTCCCTTTCTCTTCCACTAATTGAATAATCTTATATTCAAGACAAAAGGTACCGAAAATTAAGAGAAACCAAAGGGGAAAAAAACTACAGGACATAGTAAGAACTATTTGTTTCCGTATCTTGGAGTGCATGTTGATACACAAGCTAGTTCTAATCTTTGATGTAAAGAGAAAAATACACTAATTTAGTCAGGATTTTACCTCCTTTGTTCTGTGAACATGATATAGAGATTTCCTGTACTCAAGTAGTACCACAATTTGATTAGCAAAAATATATTTGCTTATAATTTCATCACTAGAAAGCCACTGGACATTTCATTATATAAATGTTAAGTACTAGTGTCTAATGTTGATTGAGCATGTATGTTGTTCTATGCTATTTATATATATTCACATATGTCAGACATACATGCATATGCACATGTATGAATGTCCATATATATTTATCAAATTCATATGAAAAGTGATACAGATCACTAATATACTATTTACAGGCTTATTTCTCTCTTGTATGTTATTTAGTTATTTATTTTTATTAAGTAGTTATACAAAGGGGTTTCAATTCCAGAAGTCAAGTTATGAGTATTCATAGTTTTTTGCACTTTTTTCTGCTTCAGTGTTAAATGATCAAGACTAACAACATCAGTTTATGGGACGTTTAATAAAATAGTTCTTTAGTACTCCCAAATAAGAGACTTTTATATGGGGGTTGTGGAGAGAGGGAAGAGAGAAGTCTTAGGCTTATGCATCTCCCACAGTTGCTTTTCTAGCAATTTGTGATGAGGCCATGAGCATCCCGATTGCTTTCATGCTTTGCAGAGGATCGCAATAATGCCTATTTATCCAACTCTATCCATTCACGGATTTCAGATAGCTACATCATAAACTCATCAATTAATCAAGGCCATGACACCCATTTTAAGATGATGGGTGAATTACCTCCTGGAAGATTACGAGAAATGCTCACATCAACACAGTAAATCAAGGACCATTTCGTGATGGATTCCTGAATAACATACCAAGTGCTAAAATGGAGAGGGTTTCCTTCAGCCCTCAGTTACAAGGTATTTCACCCAGATGGGAGAAAGATACAGGCATACAAAAAACACTTTATTTCAAACTGTCCTAAACGTGATGAAAAATTAAACTGAGAATGACTGAGCTCATTAAAAAACAGTTAATTGAAGCCAGACTCATGCTTACAATCTTAGCTACTCAGGAGGCTGAGGTCAGAGCATCTCATTTGGGAGCCAGTCTGGGAAGATATGAACTCCTATTTTCATTTAGCAAAAAGCTAGAAGTGAAGTAATGGCTCAAGTAGCAAAGTAACAGCCATGATAATAAAAAAAAAATCAAGACCCTGAATTCAAGCCCTCATATAAGAAAGAGGTGGTAAAAGGGTAGATTGACTTGGCTTTTCTGAGTGAAGCATTATGGATCCCCTTTCTTAGCATTTAGACTCCCATCAATGTGGGCTAACTTCAGTTCTTGATTCTCTGATCTGTGGTCCAGCGCCTCACCCTGCTGGTGTAATTGATAGCTGGGGGCATTCAGAATCCATCAAATTACAATGCTTCACTTTCATGTTTATGTGGGCCAAGCATCTTATTGTTCTTCATTTTGAAGAATCATATCAATATCTAGAGATCGTTCACATTATACCTAATGAGAAATAATTTCAAGTTTTTATGTGCACTGCTGGAAAGGCGTCCAAGTGGTTCAACACTGAAAGGATGTCAATCCAACATTTATTTCTAATCTGAAGAATTCTCTAGATTGTACAAGATTATTCTGCCATGATAACTAACCCTACTCAGATATGACTTAATTAGCTTCCAAAGTTAGTGAATTTTGGGACACCATGATTTCTTAGGACTTGATGCTGGTCAGAATTAGACACATCCTGAATTCAGATAAGGAAGGATTTATCAAAGTAGTTATTCATTATCTTTTACATTTGGACACTCTTTAGGGGCTTGTATAAGCAATGCTGTATGCTCTGATGTCAAAATACACGTGTAAGGATTAAAAGTAGCAAGGGATGCTTAAGAATGCTTTACAGGGCCAGTTATCTTTGATATTTATCACTTGGTGGTGGTGACACCTGCTTCTAATTTTAAGAGTTCTTTCTTCTAGTAGGTATTTTTTTCCTTCAGAAATTGTATCCTCAAAAGACTTAACTAATAATTTTTCTCCTTTGATGTGCTTGATATTTTTATGAGTTTGTCCGTCAGCACTGAAACCTTAACATGCCTTTCATTTAAAAGAAAAAACATCTTTGTAACACAGTCATTATATTGGGTCACATAAATTTTTGCCTTACCCACACATTTTGAGACCTTTGCAAAGGTCAGATTTATCACAAATGTCATTATCTGCCACTTGGACCACTTGATAGTTGTCTTAGACTGACTAAAACCAGACATCGATCATCTTTCTTGTAGGAGCAGTCCAGTAATTACTTAAATCCATTTGCCCATATTTGGTTGCCCTTCACATTCAGGGGCAGGGTTGGTGGCAGTTGTCATTAGAGCTAGTACGTGGAAGGGGGAGGAGCAACCTCATTTTATCTCTTTGGACACATGGGAAAATGTTGGTTTTGTTTGGGGATAGCCAGTTGTAGCACCCGTCCTGCTTTGCTTTCTTGTTTTTATCTTGGATAAAGACCTTTTCCTCACAAGTGCTGGTGAAAAGTTCATTGCATGAATAGAAAAAGCCGCTAAAGATGGTCTATAGCTAGCATCCCATGCTGATTGGCCTCTGAGGCGTTGTCTGTTTAAAATTGGATCTTGTGCTGGGTTCCAAAAAAAAGTGTGAATGTAAAAAAGAAGTGTGAAATCATGACTCCAGAGAAAATGTCGGCCATGAGCAGTTTTTAGTTTAAGTCAAAACCAAACTTTAAAATTTGGACAAATGAGAGGAGGAAAAAAGAGAAAGAATCATTAACTTCAATATAAAAGGATCATGGCTAGTAGTTAAAGTTTCACTGAACTTGAATAAGACACTCCACAGTGACATTGATTGAATGGAACTAACTCATTTGCTTAATTGATATGCAGAGCTCTGCCAGGCATTTTATCCTTAGTGTCAGATAAAGTAATTTTTAATAAAATATTTCCAAGATATGAAGACAGTTAAGAAAACAGCACTTTTTTTAATAATTGCACTCCTAAGTAAACGGATCTATCATTATGTTGTCACAAAGAATGACAGTGAGCAGAAACCTCCTGCTAATCCCTCTCACACAAGTATTTAACGTAATTAGACCGACACTGTCTCTTCTGTCGAATATAGCTTAATCAGATACAACTCTACACTGAATATGTCATTCTTGTTTTTGTTTGTAAAAAAGGGGCAAACTGTTTTGTTAGATACCACGGTTCAGACAGTGACTCGCATATTTGTATGGTTCCCATCAGTATAATTATTTTCCTTTTATTGTTTTCATTTGTTTTTTAGTGTTTAATAATACCATTAGTCTTTTGGCATTGATGAAGCTATACATGAAGCTGATGATTCATTTTATTTTGCAAAATGTTAGTGTAATACCTGTCCTTAAATGTGAAGAGTGTGTGTGTGTGTGTGTGTGTGTGTGTGTGTGTGTGTGTGTGTGTTGGAACTGGGGCTTGAACTCAGGCCTGGGTGCTGGGTGCTGTGCTTTTTCACTCAAGGCAAATGTTCTGCTACTTGAGCCACAGTTCCACTTCTGTATTTTTAGTGGTAAATTAGAGATAAGCATCTCTGGGGATTTCCTGCCTGGGCTGGCTTTGAACCTTAATCCTTGGATCTCAGCTTCCTGAATAATTAGAATTACAGGTGTGAGCCACCAACACCGGACTTTGAAGCATTTTTAAGTTTGAAATGAGCTCTCATCTGTATGAAATGAAGGAATTGCTTGTAGAATGAGGTTTTCCCACAAGGAGTGGCTAGCAGTCTTCGTTAAAGAACAGCTAGACAGACCCTCTTTCCTGTGGGGGAAAAGAAAAATCATGTTCAAATGATAAAACATGTTGTCCCTTTCTAACATCCATAGGCACCACCTTTAAAAAGCATCCATTTTCTTTTGCTGTGTAGCTTGCAGCTTAAACTATATGCTACTAAATAGAAAATGATATGCCCTCAATTCATGGCACAACCATATCTTCCCACTCTCCTGGTCACTCAGAATCTTTTGAAGTCAAAGAATAGGGTTGTTGAAGGATGGCAGGCACATTTCACTAAGTAAGAGGTGGAGTTCAAAGTAGTTTATTCGTAGGGATGAATAGAGTGCAGAGATGAAAAATCAAATGCTTTCCCATAATAAGGTTTACCAAGAAAATGCTGACTATACCAAGCCCACATCCTAGCTGACAGAACCTTTTCTAGTGTTTATTACTTGATTTCACAGTTCAAGCAATTTAAAGAGGCCTAAAATTATATTCTTTTCCCCCTGTGAAATGTTTCAATCAGTTTCAAATTCTTTACTCTAAATAAAGTGATGGGTAGTTTGCATGCATCCAAAGGCTATTAGGAACTGATCGAGTCCTGGTACAGGCAGAGCCAAACATAGAACATCAGAGTCTCGGCTTTCAAATTCAATTTTACTATCCCCAAGCATCATGTTTAAAGTGTCAGAAAGTAACATATTTTAATAAATGCTTCCCATGGTTGAGGCTATTGTTATATGCTGAGAAAAATACCTACAAGGATATTGACAAGGCGGGAGCACTGGGTTGTCTGCAGCTTATTGGAGATGGAGAGTAAAAGCACTTCATTTCCTTCCCTTATTCTACCATTCAGTATTTGAAAACATCCATGCTTTACTTTTAGAACCTAAAAAAGGGGGAGGAATTGTTCTCAGAACTACTAAAACTAGTTTTTAACCTGATATTATACAGTAGAGCTGAAAATGTTTATTGCTGATGTTACATAGACAAGAGCTATTTTCTAGGATATTCCATGGTGATGAAAATGTGTTTCTGGCTGAGCACTAGTACATGCGTTTATTCCTTGCTATCTGGAAGCCTGAGATCAGGAAGATCATGATTCAAGGCCAGCAGGAAGAATTCTTGGGACCCTCAGTCCATAGCTGAGCACATAGGCATATCCCATCATCTCAAACTACTTGGGAGGCTGGGATGGGAAAGATCTTGGCTCCAGAACAACCCCTGCAGAAAAATCTGTGAGACTTTATCTTCACATAGAGAAGTTGCATATGGTAGCATGCCTCTGCGATCCCAGTGATGATGGGAAACCTAAAGAAGGTGGATCAGGGCTCTGGTACACATCTGAGCTGTATGTAAGACCCTGTCTCAAGAATAGCCAGCAAAGGTGTGGAGCTGGTGGCTCACATCTGTATTTCTAGCTACTCAGCAAGCTGAGATTGGAAGATTGAGGATTTAAGCCAGTTCCTGCAGGAACATCTGTGAGATCCTTATCTCCAATTAACCACCAAAAAGCCACAAGTAGAGCTGTGGCTCAAATGATAGAGTACTTACTTTGGGCAATGAAGCTCAAGGACAACACCTCGGGGGTGAGTTCAAGCCCTAGGATTGGCTCAAGATGGCAGCAAAAACATCGCTGAAGGTATGGTTCAAGTGTACATTGACTGCCTAGCAAGTATGAAGCCCTGAGGTCAAACTCCAGTACCACAAAATAAATTATATAGCTTCTATACTGTTCAGAACTGTAGCCTCTGGCCACATAGGGCTGTTGAGCATTTGAACTGTAGCTGTGCTGAGCTACTGAGGTTTTTAATTAAAACATTTGAATTTAAGTAACATATTTAAATTCAGCTATCACATCCTACTCAAGTCGCCATATTGAACAGGGCAGATAGAAACTAAACGTGCATGATTGAGTTGTTTACTTTTTCAGTGGGATATCTAAGCAGAGTGAAGAAAACAGTTCATCATTATGCCACCCTTATTTTTTATTTTTTTAAAAATCATGTGTTTTTCTCAGTAGTTTCTTCTTTATTTGCGTTCCTTCTGTGAATGTGTATGATGGCTGTGTTGAGCCAAAATGAATCCCCCAACACATGGGGTAAGGGGTGTTGGGGGAGATAGGAAGAGTAGGTCATCTGCAGCCTCTTGCAAGTGTGCAAAACACGAGTTAGTTTGCCTCTCTTTCATCATTGAAAGTGAAAGAACAAGGTGGGGAAACCAAAGCAACAGCAATATACACAAGACAATATGTTGGAAATGATCTGTACGACTTGGGGGTGGGTGAGGGAAAGTAGGAGAAAAATGAGGGAAGGGGTAACAAATATGACAAGAAATGTACTTATTACCTTACTTATGTAACTGTACCCTCTGTACATCACCTTGACAATAAAATAAATAAAGAAAAGAAAGGAAATCCTTAAAAAGGCAAGAGACTTCATTGCTGGCCCAGAGACTAATTTTTATGTGGCATTTTCCCTGGGTCTATTCTTTACTCTCTCTCTCTGGTTGTAAATTTTCACTTACAAGTGAACATTTGGAATACATTAGAGAATTCATTGTTTCTTCCTCTTGAATAATCCATATAATTTTCCTCCCTACTCCCATTTTTTAAAGAAATTGAAGAAATCATTTGTGTCACCAAGCCTTTTTATATTATCTGGACTTCTTTATGATGTGGTCATTCTTTTGGGGGTCCATGGAGCTCATTTTAAGTGGATGCATATAGAGTACTGAGGATAAACCCTGGAAGCTTTATTAACTTTAACTTTTTTCTTTCCATCATAAAAGTGATGTTAAAACATTTTTATTCACTGGAAAAGGCTAAAAGTCAGAACAGTCAAAATGTTTTACCTTTTTTATTCTTGAGTGTATTAATGATATGTTACATTAGAGTGAACCCTAATGGATTTTACCATTAGAACATGAGTCTCAGTTCTTCAAGTACTTGGTTAAAAAAAAAAAAAGTATCTTCAACTATGTCCTGCTATCACATAGTATGTTTAAGACCCACAGGAACAAAATAGCCCTTCACTGGAGGATCATCTGTCCGATCACTGCCTTTATTTAGTATCACATAAAGATGATCACAAGGGATAATTGAAATAGTTCTAGAAAGGTCCTGATCTTGCCCAGAGGGAATTGTTAGAGTCTAGTAGAGCCCTGTGTCTGGAAGAGATGAGTCAGAGCAGAGTCCTGCTGATGGTGGATGATTTGGTAAAATATGGTGCTGGTTGTCAACTTTCACCCTCGGCTTGAGAAATGTCACTGAAATTTATGCCAACACCATCAGTCTGATGGACACAACTTGGCTATCTGAGAGGAGAAGTGGGGAATCTGAATGCCCATGTGTAAAGGGAATGCTTGCAATAGCAGTTAGCATCCTTCAGTTCAGGTTCAGGATGAATGCAGGAAGAAAACAATGTTTCAGTAATATTAATAACCTTAATTTAAAACATCTCATACATAATAGGTTTAAATCAATAAGACATATAAATAGTTCTAGTCTTCTTTGCTGCAAAATTAGTCATCTTGGAAGCAAGAGTTTTGGCTCCCTGAATTCAGATCCTTGTTTTTCCATTTGGTAACTGTAGCTTCTCACCTTCATATGGACTTTTTGCGGGCTTCCTTTCTCCTCCCGAGTCACTGCTGTCTACTTACCTGTGGGACAACTCCCATTGCCAACAAGCAAGCTTGGACCTCTCCCATCTTTAGAGCTCTTCCTTGCCTACCTCTTCCCTTGAGCTCTTACCCTCTTTTCGTCTTCTTTTCCTTAAAGAGCTGACTACACCTATTATCCCTACTTCAGTTCCCAGTGATGTGGCAAATCATTCCTGTCTTCCATATATCTCAGTGTCCTATAGCTTACTTATCAAGATTGTCACAAACATCCATGTGCCAAGTCCAGCAGACCCTTTTCCTGAATCCCTGTCCAGTAGCCTACTTGACCACAGTTCCATTTTCTGCAGTTTCAATTACCTGCAATCGCCTGTGATCTGAAAATATTCATATTTCTTTTACCTTCTTTCAGAGGGGAATATCACATCCGTATAATCTTCATTGTCTTGAGTCTAGGCATAGCTGTAAACAAAATATTTTCCAGGATGAATGTTCAGCAAGTTGCTATGCCCTGGGGTGTGAAGTACCACTGAATAGCTATGTGTTTTTTGGCAAGGTCCTGAACATTCTCCGTATCTAGAATGCTACAGTGTTAAGATACCTGTAGGTAGGATATGAATACAGAGCTTTCTGAGGTGAAATGAAAGGACGTGAGTTAGTTTGAAGTAAATAGCAGATAATAAGAACTCCACCATTTGTGTCTTTTATTATTTGCAGGTTCCTCGATGGAAATGATCAGTCTATAGAGGTTTGATCTCATCAGCTGCCTCCTGGCTCTCTTGGGGCCACCTGAGGAATGAAAGCTTAGAGTAGCTTTTAGGTTTGGTGTTATGACGGTTCTGGTAGTAAGAGGTCACTGGAGATAAGAGGTTTTCAGTGGGAAAGAGAATATCCATTGCCATGAGACACCAACTTCACAGGATTTGGAGGTCATCTCTATGCTGCTTATAAATTAGATTTAAAACTAAAGTGCATAGGTTGCATATTTTCAGAGTTTCTCTCAAACAGTCTGTGGCTATAGAAACTAAACTTTCTGCTCTAAACTTGGACATTTTGGAGAAAGGCATATATACCAGTCAACTCTTCTCAGGCAACTTGAATTATCCATCCCAAGGTCCTGAAATAGACATGTCAGCCAAAAGGGTCCTGTTGCTTAAGCAGTGTTTATGGGAGAGAACATTCATGGGAGAATTAGCTTCAGGACAAGTCCTTAAATAAGACAAGTACCCACAATGGCTTGCCTTAGTGTTCTTTTAATTTATTTGTTGGTTTGCCTATTTAATTGATTTGCTTATACATACTTTTGCCAGTACTAGGATTTGAACTTAGGGCTTTATGCTTGTTCATCTGGCATTCTTGGACCACATCTGCAGCTCACAGTGTCCCTTTCAAAAAACCCTTGCGTATCTGTTCCATTGTCACTGGAATAATTGAAGTTACAGTGGTCCTTCCCCTCTCTACCCTACTACCTCCTCCCCCCCCCGCTTAGCTTCTCACTCCTAAAACTATAGGTCAAATAATAATTATTAAAAATTATATATGTTATATACAAATATGTATTATAATTGTAATTTGAGGTGGAGAAATTAAAATTACAATTTTTTCCTATTTCACTTTTTCTAATTCTATAACTGGGTTGCAACAAAAATTTATCTAAAACACCTTCATTTCTTATAAAAGACCATGAGAATTGATTTGGGGTGTTAAAAATATCTTTCAATGTGATTTTGTCATTCCTGTTTCTTGAAAGAAATAGAAGGAAATAGAAATTATCAAATGTTTAAAATTTTTTGGAAATAACTAATTCTTAGCTCCATTTCTAAGATTCCATTTTCTCTGGGTTAGTGGAAACTTTCACAAGCTAGTGTGGATTAGGTTAAAAAAAAATGGAAATTGCTGGAATTCTAGAGAGTAATAGAGTAATATAGAATAGGCATTTTAGGAAGTGGCCCTGTGGCTCAAGCGGTAGAGAGCTCGCCTTGAGCTAAAGGGCAGAAGGACTGCGCCCAAGCCCAGAGTTCAAGCCCCACAACCAACCAAAAAAAAAAAAAGAATAGGCATTCTGGTAATGGCAACAGTCTTGTAGCTTTCTATTATTGTGTAACAAATCACCACAAACTGAGCAACTTAAAATGATACACAATTATCACACAGTTTCCATGGGTCAGAAATCTGCATATCATAACTGTCCTTTGCTCAGGGTCTCACAAGGCTACAAGAACATTTATCCGGGCTGCATTCCTTTCTGGAGCCTGGGATTCCTTTTCAAACTCTCATAACTATTGGCAGAACTTGGTTCCATGAAGCTTTAGCACTACTATCTCACCTTTCTTCAAGTTGTACAATTTTGATTCATTAACAGAAATCCTAATTGATCATTAATTTGTACGGTAATTGTGCGACAGTTGTACATAGATACTTGGCAAAAAAGAAATTTCAATGTGTTTATTTTTTAAAGTAATGTGCAGAAACCAAATTTGATTTCAAAAATAAGAGCCAAGATTAATGTCCTCTAGGTTTTAACATAGAGCTGTTCACTAGCATTTTGAAATTTCATCTGGTCAATTAAGTATACAAAGCAAATTAACTGAAACATACATTATGCATGTAGAGAAAATATTAAAGTATATAATCATGAAATGTGCTCAATATGAGTCTTTAAAAATTGAAAACACAAAGTAATTTTGAGATTCATGACAGCCTTAGGGTTCAGATTACTTGACTGTGATAAATTTAGAAGATTAGACATAGTTTAGCTTGCTGCTCTTCCATGCCAACAGTGTTTCTTCTCCCTTTAACCCTTTCAAGGAAGGTTTAAATTATAATGAATTAAAAACCATTGGCTAAATTAATTATTCTTGTTTGTTTGTTTCGTTGGTCGTGGGGCTTGAACTCTGGGCCTGGGCCCAGAGCTCTTCAGCTGAAGGCTAGAGCTCTACACTAGAGCCACAGCGCTACTGAACTTGATTATTTTTGATACTTGTTATTGCCTAAAGTTTACTTGTAACTGCTCCTTTGGATGAGTAACCAGCAAAATAAACATTTCTGCAAAACTTACAGTAGCATGGGGGGGGGGAGCAGACATATTTCAAATAAATACTTTTTCTTGAGTCCAACCATTTGCAACCTTCAGTAAGGTTGGTTTAGATACAGTGATTCCATTGTTTGAAAAAAAAATCCCTGACCTTCAAAGTTTTGACATTTTTCATTTTCTATTTTTATATCTCTATCATGACACCAAATTCAGGCATTTGAAGTTAAGTAAATGGATGGTTGGCAGCTGAAAAATTGGTTTGGGCAAAAGAGCTTTGAATGCTGGGAGGCTGGTGTACATTTCGATAGCTTTATATTCCTCTTATTTTTACTACCCAGTTCTTCCCTACTATAATTACATGACCATGCCTTAGGTTATGTTATTTGCAGTGAATGTTCATCCCAAACTTCAATATATCCTACCAATGTTAGAACACTTATATGGTACAGCTGGTTATCTTTTCAACACACATACACCTAAAGCCAGTTGGCTTGAAGACTGTTTTTAATCACATTGATATTGATCTAGAACAGATCAGTTCCGGATGTGTCCAGTTAGAATGAAGTCACACTCCGGTCTATATTGCGTACTTATGTCTAACCATTCAAATGTCCTTACCACTTTTCAAATGATTTCTTCTTTCTTGGGGTGAAAGGCCCCTATGTTATGCTATGTCACCGCATTGATTGGTAAAGTCAAAGATAAAGTTGAGATTTACTCACAGAGTTTAAATGTTTGGGTGGGCCACTTGGTGTATTTCAGGCCCTTTGATCAGTCTCTTGAACATAGAAATGGGTAAAGAAGACATTGTCTGTGTTTTTATAGATCTTTGGAGTATAGGCACACTAAAAAGTCATGTTGCAGAACTGCACTAAGAATATCTGTGACCAGAAATAACAAGGACAGCTGGACACTGGGGGCTGACACTTGTACCTCTAGCAACTCAGGAGGCTGAGATCTGAGATCATGGTTTGAAGCCAGCCTAGGCATCCTAGGCAGACAAATCTGAGAGACTGTTACCTTCAGTTAACCAGCAGAAAGCCAAAAGTGGCTTGAGTGGTATAGCACCAAGCTTTAACAGCAACAACAACAAAAAAAGCCAAGTGAAAGCATGAGGCCCTGAGTTCAAGCCCCAGTACTAGCATAAAAGAAAGGAAAGTGAAGTGCAAGGCCAAGGGAAGGAAAGGAAGAAAGAAAAGAGAGAGGAACACAGAGAGAAAAAAGAAAAGAACAGAAAAAAGGACATATTTAGCTATTGCCAAACAATCTGGATAGATCTATACTTATAAAGTTCTTGACGTATAGTACATGATACTAGCTAGCAACTGCTTAGTAGTAATGCATTCAAAAAATTCTGAGATCCTAGCCAGAAAACATGATAGACATGTATAAATAAAATGAAATTTGGGTCTTTTGATATCAGTGGACCAATTTTGTACTAGAAACTTAGGAGAACCCTGATTTGTCCTGTGATATGGAGGAGTCATTTCCTTTTGGTTTATGTCCAGATTTTTATTGTTTTAATTGGCACCCCACCAAACTGATAGATGCCTCCAGTTGTGTATGTCAGCGTGGTTGCTGACAGCATCACAAATTCAGTAATTGCAAAGGGACTGAATTGTCTTTATTTTTCTCTCCAAAGCATTTCCTAGCCTGGAAATGTGTTTGCTAGGTAGGCACTCTATTTCATGAGCCACTCCCCCAGTTGGAAATACTGTGAACTCCTTAGATACTACAATAACTATACTATTTTTAAAAACAAGCTTTGATACTGTCTTCATAACATAAAGGTAATACATGTTCATCATAGAAGAGACAAGTAAGCAAAAAAGAAGGCAGTAAAAACCACCCAAATCCAACAGAGAGAACTGGTTGTAGCTTATGTATATTTCCTTCCAATTCTTTCTCAGTGCATAGAAATACCTGCTAAGATTATGTCACACATCCCATGATTGATGTATTTAAAACATCATATGTTGTAATTTGTTTTTCAATCAACATTTTAAGTATTTCTTCACATGCCAATACTCCTTTATAGTATTATTTGTAGAGTGTATGTCATATTTATTGAACCTGCCCCTAACTGTTGGACATTTTCTATTATAAATAATCCATTGAGAGAACAACTGAGTTGTTGTTGAGGGCATCTTTGTGTTTTAAGAGCTAGGTGTTTTAAAATGTGGAGAACTAGCCAGACACCAGTGGTTCATGTCTATAATCCTTACTCTCAGGAGGCTGAGATCTGAAGACTGAGGTTCAAAGCCAGCCTGGGCAAACAAATCCAAGAGACTCTTAATCTTCAGTTAATCCGAAAAAAGCCAGAAGTAGAGATGTGGCTCAAGTGGTAGAGCACCAGTGAAAAGGCAGATTGAGAATACCAGGCTGAGTTCAAACCCCACTACCAACAGCAAAAGTAACTATAACTAAAAGATTAAAAAATAAAAAAATTGCTAGGTGCCAGTGGCTCATGCCTTGTAATTCTAACTACTCAGGAGGCTGAGATCTCAGCATCCAAGTTCAAGACCAGCCTAGGCAGGAAAGTCCTTGAGACTATTATCTCCAATTAGTCACAGAAATAGCCGGATATGGTGCTGTGGCTCAAGTGGTAGAGTGCTAGCCTTGAGCAAAAGAGTTCAGGAACAACACAGGCTCAGAGTTCAAGCCCCAGGACAAGAAAAAAAGAAAGAAGGAAAGAAGAAAGGGAGGAAAAGAAGAAGGGAGGGAGGGAGGGAGAGAAAGTATTAAATGTGGAGAAGTGTTTGGGTGCTAAAGAAGGCTCTGACAGTACAGGAGGATGTTATGTAGGTTTCTGTGTACTTAAGAAGCCTTCTCTCTAAGGGACTGGGAAATACATGCAATAAATTTTGGGAACACCCCAGAAGTTGAAACCCATGATTGGGTGGGCCCTGTTACTCTTAAGTTCCCGGTGGGTGCTAGTGGCAGGGACTATGGTGGAGTATAGTAAAGGCAGGGAATATGTAGCAGAGTAAAACTGCTTACCTCATGGCCAGGAAGCAAAACATAACTAAAACAAAGGACCAAGCCCCTTAATCTCCCCTGCAAGAGCAGACCCCTAAGGAAATCCTACCAGACCTCAATCTTTAGAGGTCTACCACTGCCTAATAGCTCCACTCTGGTTATCAAACCCTTAACACACTGAGCTTTTTCTTGGGGTGGGGGTGGGGGGGGGAGGAAGGGTGTCTTACAATCCAAGATAGAGAAAACAATCTGGAGAAGATCAATAACCCCCAAACAGACTGTGATATAGCAAATTAAAATCAATTATAGACCCATTTATCAAAGATCATTATGTCACCTGTTTGTTCCCATGACAAAATTCAAAGCAACCTGAAACAAATTTTCTATTCACCAGTGGGTTTCCTTTTTTAATTTCTTCAATTCTTTCAGCATTGTCCTTTAAGTTACACAAGCTGTTGTTCCCTGAGTTAGTATACTGACCTATCACTGCTTCTTACCAGGAATGCCATCGCCAACCACACTGAAGAAGTCGGAGAAGTCTGGTTTCAGCAGTCCCTCCCCTTCGCAGACATCCTCTCTGGGAACAGCCTTCACACAGCATCACCGACCCGTCATCACAGGACCCAGAGGTGAGTGGTTCCGCAGAGAACCTTGGTGGTTGTGATTGCACCCATGACCTTGAAGCCAGAATAGCAAGATGAGAGGCAACCAAGAATGATTCTGAGGGCAGTGAATGATCCAGTGTCTGATCTTTGAGGGCACTCTTGGGATGTTAGGAACCAAAGGGCCTTGGCATCAAATTCTTATTCCTTTCTTAAGGTAAAAAGACAGTAGACTAGTTGTTTTCTTTTGGGTTTTTTTTTGCCGTTGGATTAGTTTGGGGGGCGGGGACTGTGTGTGTGAGTGTCTGTGTGTGTGTTGGGCAAACAATATATTTTCATGTGGTCAGTTACCTGTTTTTAAATAATAGCTTTTATTTGTTTTCATTCTCTCATTCTCATTGATTCTCAGTCTACAAAACCTGATTTTAATATGTGGCGTTTTGCATCAGGGTGTTGACGAGCAGTCTTCATTCACTGCTTTTGAAGTGGTAGATAGTTTGTCTGGTTTTCATTGCACTGTTTTCATTATTATAGTCTCGTGTGCTTTTAAGTTTATTATTAAAATGTGTCCACACAAAATACGATTTGTATTTCACATTAAAGACAAGCCTTAAACCTCAAGAGAATGTCAGCAAATCACTTAACTTGATCTTATTGCAAGATGAAAATATTTATTAGTTTGTTTATGAAACTCCCACAGTAGGAGGATGAATAATTGTAACCACGTTTTCATTCTTCCATCGGATTTTTGTTTAGGTAGGTCTGTGATCTACCAGCTGGTATCATAAAGTATCCCAGAAAGTTACGGTCTCTTGTCTACTTTGACATACGCCTAAGCAAATGGATATTTCTTACATTAATCTCAATGTTAGGCCCACAAATCTGAACCTCTTTGTGAATGTTCTGTGTGCATCTCAGGGAAATCCAGCAGTTGAGAGGGCTATCCATTGTGAACTCTTCCATGTGAAGCAGTTTTTGGATTAACAGTTTATAAAACTTACTGCTTTGTCTTTAAATATCTTGTGCTCATTATTAGAACTTTGTCAGGATCTCTTATTATTTCACATGTGTGTGAGTAGTATAATCTCAGATGCTTACCATATATACATATATATATATATAAACTTGAAAATATGTATCTGGATAGCCATATTTAAATAAAGTAGTAGTATGATGTTATCTCATTAACATTCATCAAACATCTAAACTATAATGGAGAAGCAGAGATATAAAACCTTTTCACTCAGAGTATTTATGGTCTTGGAATTTAAGGTATGTGTTCTCACTTTTTATGATCAGATTAAATATTTTAAATGCTCAGTGAGTGTTAAAAGCAAACATTTCTGCAGGACTCCAAGGAAAACAGCATGGAGGGTCCATTCGTTTATCCATTCATTCAACAGATATTTATTGAGTATATGCCATCACTATTACAAACACTGGAGATCAGTGGTCCCTCATAGGGCATGAAATTTTGGGCAAAAGAGACACACAAGAAAATAAACACTTAAAAAAGATAGTGTGGAATAGCCTATTATTTACACTAAGGAGACTTAACAGTGTAGATAACATTGAAGTCAAATCTAAAAGATGCTTAAATGAACAGAGGTTGTTCCAAGCAAAGGAAAAAGATCCATCATAATTCAAGGAAATTCAGACTGGGCAGAATATACCAGGAATTAGAAGAGCAGGATTGCTGCCTTTGCCTTTCCATGTATCATGTGGTCTTTTCTAATCCTCTCCAGTACAATAGAGATACTTCTCTGGTAAATGAACTTTTCCTTCTAATCTTACATTCTTCTACAGAAACTACAATAAAGCAATTGTTCTGGCAACTCCTTGAACAGTAAAGAACAAAGCAATCTGTATATATTATCACTTAATAAATTCCAAGTGCTCACTCTGTCTTGGTTTAAAAAAATATACTTCTGGAAATGATGGTGACTATTTAGCATTGACCTGGAGGTTTATGATTGGAGCTTCTTCATTCTCATGCTAGACAACTAAGCAAATTTGCTAAAATGGTCTGTGCTGGGTTAGACCATAGTGGAATTCCTTAGCCCACTGCACGATAAGCTTTGATCTCCTATTCATAGTCATATTTATATAATCATGTATCAGGAAAAGAAAAAGGTGCTTAGTCTAAGAATTATGGAATACCAAAGATTCTTTGTTTTCACCAGAATTCAAGATGGTTCCCAGCATCCTCGGTTCTCCTTTCTGGAATGTCTGCTCAGGTACCCATTCTCACTGCACCCCACCCTTTAGTGGTCTGGTGAAGGGCATGGAGTTGTGGTGATGACACTCGTCAGTTGCATCTTTGTGGTAAGAATCAGAGTTGAGATAGGCTAACCATGAGGCTTGGCCTCCATCCCTTTGGCTAAGTGTTTTTACAAGGTTGGGATTCAGCCTCTTGTTATCTAAGAAGCACTTGTTGATGGGTACTTTTGCTGCCTTTCATTCTTCTCTTAACCGGTAGGGAAAGCTCGTACCTGCAATGATATCCCTCTGGGGCTAAGATTTGGTGTTTTCAGAAAACGAATTGAAATTTACAGAGGGAGAGTGTGAGAGAGATGCTGTAGAATAAAAATAGCATGTGTGCCTAAGTGAGAGTTCATCCCATGCTGCATTCTCACCATGCAGAGTGACCAAAACAGACATGGTAAATCAGAGCATTCAGATAAATCAAATTGTATAAGGGGGCCTTAAGGAAGAGCACGAGGCATTCCTTTAGACAGCAGGGCACAGGGTAGGGTTCTGTGTCTGCTTAGCACACTTGTGTTCACTCTTGCACACTCTTGCCTGGGAGGACCTGGTTGGGACCAGATTGAAGGATTTCTGCTGCCTTCCATAAATTTCTCAAGGGAATGCCATGACCAGACAAACAACCGTCAGTAAGCAGTAACTGCATAGCACATCTCAATGCAGAAGATAGAGGTGAGGTTAGTTTCAAAGTAGCTATAGCAAAGCACGTGCGCGCACGCTCGCGCACACACGCTCGCACACACACGCTCGCACATACACACACACCACTATTTTTGGCTGTAAAAGTAAACTGCAGGGCTGGGAAGGTGGCTCAGTGGTAGAGTGCTTGCCTCGCATACATGAGGCCCTGGGTTCGATTCCTCAGCACCACATAGGCAGAAAAAGCTGGAAGTGGCACTGTGGCTCCAGTGGTAGGGTGCTAGCCTTGAGCTGAAGAGCTGAGGGAAGAGTTCAGGCCCCACAACTGGCAAAAAAAAAAAAGGTAAACTGTATTTAGGGATTTGTTGGGTACTATTTACAAAGGAAATCTTTCTATCTAAAGATTGTAAAGCAAAGGAAGAAAACAAGGACCCTTGAAGGGAGACAGTATAGCATAATGGTTGTCTTAGGCTCTGTGGGCTGATACAACAGAATACCACAGACCATGTGGCTTATAAACAACAGAAAACTGTTTCTCACAGTGCTAGACGCTTGCCATTCTGCACTCAAGATGCCAACAGATTAGGCTCATACCTGTCTTCCCACTGTCTCTTCACCTGGCAGAAGGGCTAACTAGCTCTCACCACAGAGTGCCCTCACAAAAAGAGACCACATTAATGGCATCTATAAGGGCTCCAGCCTCATGAGCTAGTCACCACTCAACGGCTCTACTTCCCATACCTTCACATTGAGATTTAGGATTGAATGTATCACTTTTGTGGACACAAAAATTATGAACACTCTGTGGGTCAAATGGACTAGTGTTTGAACCAGTGCTACTGCATCATGTTGCTTTGCCTTTCTGAACTAGAGGTTCTGTATCTATCAATTGGAGGTCATAATTTCACCCTCAGAAGAACTGGATTAGGGCAAGAGTAAATGAAATCATTTTTTTGTAAGAGTCAGGAAGTAAACTAGACATGTGGGTGGTAAAAAAAAATTAAGTAATCCATTGTTCTACCGGTTTTGAAAATCTTATTTGTCTCTACTATGTTTCCCTGTCATCATTTTACCCAGGCCCAAGACTAGCTCAACAATAGCTGAGTATATGCTGACAGCAAGAAAGGTTTCAGACTTGGAATATTTGCATATACCCAATGAGATACCTTAGGGTGGAACACAACTCTAAGTGAAATTCGTTTATATTAAAAACATATGCATGTTTTTAATGAGCTGAGTTGTGGCTGCAACTCGTATCACATGAGATCAGGATATCCCAACATAGTGTCCATATCAATGTTCAGAAGTTCTAGGACTTCGGAGCATTTTAGATGTGGGACTTTCAATTAGGGATGCTCAACTTGTGCGATTTTCAACTTGAAGCCCCTTTAGCTGTATCCAGCCTGCTCTTCCCTCACCCTCCTAATCCCTTGCAAGGGTTGGTATTCACATATCTACTCAACACTTTGCCTCACTTTCTTGTTTAATGCTCATGTCTGCACACCCTCCTAGAGGGAAATTTCTAGAAACAATGATTTCTTGGACATTTTGAATCTTTGTTGTGCCTCATCCAGAGAGTTTTATGGGTTGGATAAATAAAAAGCAGCCAAGTTGCATTTAAAGGCACCCATAGAAGGTAGTCTCTGTCTCTGTCTGTCTCTCTGTCTCTGTCTCTGTCTCTTTGTCGCTGTCTCTGTCTCTGTCTCTCTCTCTCTCTCTCTTGCATGCACGCATGCGTGCGCGCGCACGCGCACACACACACACACACACACACACACACACACACACACGGGTTCTCATTGCTTCAGAAGAGTCAAAAGTGATAAGCATGATGTAGTTTCTGCAGTACTTCTTCATCAGGAATGTTCCAGATTTGAGGGGCGGGACCACAGCCTTTCATCAAAAGAAGATTGCACAAGACGATCTAAGTAAGGCTTTGATAGTTAAGTGATGGTTGGTCTCACTTGATGACCACTTTCCTGTTTGCATTGTAAACGTAGAGGCATGCGGTTTCAAATCTAATCCCCTCTCTGATAGTGGCTTTCTTTGTGGCTTTGATAAATCACTTAACCTCATGGCCTCAGTTTGGCCATCTGTACCATAGGGATGGTACTTTGCCACCTGTTCCTCTGTGTGGTTAGAACTAAGTAAAGGCATTAAACTGTGTTGGGATATCCTGAGAGTGGGACTAACCTATTTCAGCAAAGGCATTTATACATTACTTTTATTGGTCACTTTTAGTTGAAAGACTGGGCTTAGAAGACTCTTTTACCATTGCACACAGTTGTAACCATCACAATTTATCACATTCGTGATTCATTGGATTAAAAAAAAAACCTTTGTCTTTTCAAGACAAAGGGTCTAACTTATTTTAAAATTATTTAATCTTCTATGAGTTTTTTAAATGCAAGCCTTCTTGAAGTGTATTTCTGGCTTTTATGTTTTCAAAAACAAGAGAATAATGAAGGATAATAATTTTAGTTAAGTATTCCAAACTATATAAAGTAACTGCTTTTAGAGAGTTAGCCTGACTTACATGCATTGGGAAGCAAAATTGAAACAACTATGCTTAGGATATCATCTGGTCTAATGCACCCTGTTTGTTAGATAAGAACATGTTTGGCTGCAAACATGAGAAAAGGTGCATTAAACTGTGACTTGAAAAACTTAAGAGTTACATGTGTCCCATATAGGACCCACAGCTGTTATGGTAGTACCAAAATTCCCTTATGGATGGAAATTTCTTCTCTCATTAATTGCTGTGGTTTTAGACATGATTTGGCAGTGTGGAAGTCACAGAACCTGTAACTGGTAGGGCTGACTGCACGATAATAAGCTGGTGGGGGCTGCACTCGCATGAAGGGATAAATGCTGTCTCCTAGCAGTGTAACAGGCTGGGTAGGAGTGGATTAATTCAAGAGAGTGAATTGTTGTAAAAAGTGTGAACATGGCTCTCCCCTGTTCTGTGCTTCCTTGCTCACACACATGCCCCTTCTGCACATAGCCTTTTTCCTTTCTTTTTGTTCTGCCATGTTGTAACACAACCCGAGGGCCCTCACCAGCATGCTAGAACCATACTCTTGGACCAACAAGAAAATAGAATCAATTAAACTTACTTTCTTTATAAAAAGACTCTGTCTTAGGTATTTTGTTATAGGGACACAAAATAGACCAAGAGAGCTATGTTTTAATGGATTGTTGAGGGTTTCTTTTTGTTTTGTTTTGTTTTTACAGTATGACTATTACACTCTTGCCTTACATCTGCATGCCAAGAAGAAAAAGGGGATAGAAGGAGGGGGAAAGTATCACTTCTGCATTGCTTCACCCTTTGTCCTGCCTGCTTCTGTGATTCCCCTTCCCTTCTGCAAATGAGATAAACTTATATCCAAGACATGCTATTACCATGATACATGGTCCCTTCTAGCTGCAAGAAAGTCCCAAAAGTCTAAAATGGTAAATGTAGCTGGGCATACTGTTAGTTTCTATAGAATTAGGATTTCATAAATCTGTAAATGGAGGGGATCTATCTGGGCTAGCAGGTCTACATATCTCACATGACTCTTACAGATGAGACATCTGAGCTGGCTGGCGCTAAGATCAGTATTCAAATCTCCAGTTCAGTGTTTTTCCCTTATTTTCAGGAGTTCTTACCTTTTTCTACCCCACTGGAAGAAATAAGTTGCATTTACTAAAACAGTTTTCACACTCTTTTTTGTAAAGGTAATACACAGAGGGATTACTGTTACCTAAGTAAGGTAATGAGTACATTTCTTTTTGAACAGTGTTACCACCTCCCTCATTTTCTCTTTCTTCCTCCTTATCCCCTCCCCCCCTCCACCCACAGTTGTAAAGTTCATTTCCAACATAATATCTAGTGAGTATCACTCTTGAATTGGTTCACCTTTTATCCTGCCTGCTTCTGTGATTCCTCTTCTCTTCTGCAAATGAGATAAAAGTATATACAAGACAAAGGGTATGGAAATCAAAAATGGTGATAACAGGGCATAAACCAAAGAGAAACAAAGAAAAAGAAATAACTGCAAACAGTGCATTATAAAAACCTTGTTTCCATTTTTGGAGTTCATGTTGACAAGCTTCATTTTTTTTTTTTTGACAAGCTTAATTTTTTTTTTTTGTTTTTTTTTTGGGTCGGTCGAACTCTGGGCCTGGGCGCTATCCCTCAGCTCTTCAGCTCAAAGCTAGCACTCTACCACTTGAGCCACAGCGCCACTTCCGGCTTTTTTCTTTTTGCTTATGTGGTGCTGAGGAATCGAACCCAGGGCCTCAGGCATGCAAGGCAAGCGCTCTACCACTGAACCACCTTCCCAGACCCTGACAAGCTTCATTTTATATGGTCATATGCACTTAGCTATTGAGCTGTGGTGATCCTCTGCTAGGAATATTATAAACATATTCTGGTTATTACAAATGAAGGAAACCATGCATCCTGTGTTTTTTGGGGTCTGGCTTACTTTGTTTACTATTTTTTTCCAAGTCTTTGCATTTCCTTACGAATGGGGCAATGCCATTCTTTCTGATTGAAGCATAAAATTTCATTGTGTATACATACCACATTTTCTTGATCCACTCATCTGCTGAGGGACATCTGGATTGGTTCCATATCTTAGCTATGGTAAAGTAATGCTATGAACAACATGGTTGTACTGGCGGCTTTAGTATAGCCTTGATTGTGATCATTTGGGTAAATACCCAGGAGTGGGATTGCTGTGTCATAGGGGAGCTCTATGTTCAGTCTTTTTTTTTTTTTTGGTCAGTTGTGAGTCTTGAACTCTGGCCCTGGGTGCTGTCCCTGAGCTCGTCTAAGAAGTTTATTGGAGATAAGAGTCTCACAGACTGTCCTGCCCAAGCTGGCTTTGAACCACCATCCTCAGATCTTGGCATCCTGAGTGGCTAGGATTACAGGCGTGAGCCACCACACCTGGCTTATATTTAGTCTTTCAAGGAACCTCCATACTGCTTGTCAGAGTGGTTGAACAAGCTAACATTCTCACCAGCAGTGTAAAAAAATAGGATTCCCTTTTGGCCATATCCCCACCAGCATCTGTTATTACTAGTTTTCTTAATAATGGCCATTCTAACTGGGATGAGGTGGAATCTCAATGTTGTCTTGATTTGCATTTCTTTTATGGCCAGAGATATTGAGTCAGACATAACATGGCCATTTAAATATTTTGATAATCATGATTTAACCTATGTTATCACACCAAGTTTCTTTTTTGAGCAGTCATAAACAAATCACTTGACTGGGAAGGTGGCTCAGTGGTAGAGTGCTTGCCTTGCATGCCTGAGGCCCTGGGTTTGATTCCTCAGCACCATATAAGCAAAAAGAAAAAAGCCGGAAGTGGCCCTGTGTCTCAAGTAGTAGAGCGCTAGCCTTGAGCTGAAGAGCTGAGGGAGAGCCCTGAGCCCCGAGTTCAGGCCCCACGACCGGACCCAAAAAAAAAATCACTTAGCTTTTCTTTTTATTAATCTATGGTTCCTTGCTACTGGCAAATCCAGGGTTTCTGTAAGGTACAAGTAACATTCAAAAACATTTGAAATCATTTGGACTTTCTTCAATGGAGAAATTTTACCACTTGGGGACCCATTAAGATTTTTACCATACATATTTATCAAGTGCTTATCATGGTCAAGTGCTTTTCCTGGTTATTGAGCAGAGCAAAGAAGAAAAGCCCAGATTCTGTCCTCAGAGTGCTTATCTCCTGGTTGGTAAGAGAAACAGAAAACCATCAGTTGTATCACAGGTTAAGTAACCCTGATCTGAAAAATTGAAATCTGAATCACTCCAACAGATGAAACATTTTGAATAGAATATTATCCCTCAATTTTTGGAATGGTTTGGATTTTAGATTTCAGAGATGTCCAATTGGTAAAGTTTGGGCAAATATTTCAATTTTTTGTTTTAAAAATTAAAAACACTTCTGTTGCCAAGCATTTCAGAAAAAGGATACTCATCCTATATGGGGGTCAGAGAAGCATGGTTTTCATAGAGGACAAGTACAAAGGCACCAACACAGAGAAATACTATGTCAACATGTTGGCAATAGTCCACACAGGCATGAGAACAGACCATTCACCTTCTGTTTGTCATATGGAAAAACAGAGTAACTGAAAACAAGTCATGCTATTGGAACTGAGGAATTAATATATAAAAAGTGAAAACATCCCCACATCTTTATTAGTATACACACACACAGAGACAGAGACAGAGAGAGAGTTTAGAAGTAAAATTGTTCTGATTCTGAAAATATGCATAATATATACTAAAACAATGGTCATATAAATGAAAGATTTATTGTGCAGCTCTCAAAGAGTCATGCTGGTTTCTGTTTGGAAAGATAGTCAGCAGTTTATATGCTCTGTAAACCTCTCTAAATCCATGATCCTCCTGGCCCAAACAGAGATCCTGCTCTTAATGATGGAACCTCTGAGGGTCTGAAGTTAACAATATCTCCTAGTTTGGCCAAGAAAAATATACTGCAGAGAATTATGAGCATTAAGATCACCTTCCAGGAAGTAGAGGTCACCAGGCATAGCTGAGGGTGTGGATTCCTAATAACACAGGGATAGTAACAGCAGCAGGAAAGAAGAGGTAATACATAGAAGGCTACAGTCCTCATTAGATAGCAAGGACTGTATCATTATTGCCGTCCCTCAACTCCTTTGCCACCTGCCCTCGCATAAAGAAAACACTCAAAGGACACCAGGGGCTCACACTTGTAATAGCTACTGAGGAGGCTGAGATCTGAGAATCGCAGTTTAAAGCCAGCCAGAGCAGGAAAGTCTATGAGACTCTGATCTCTAATAATTTACTCCCCTCCAAAAAGCTAGAATTGGAGTGGAGTTCTAGCTCAAGTGGTAGAGTGCTAGCCTTGAGCAAAAGAAGCATAGGCCCTGAGTTCAAGCCCCAGAACTAGCACTAAAAAGCAAAACAAAACAAAACGAAAACATTCAATAGTTTGCTGGATAAATCAATCAATGCATAGATTTGATTGAAGTAGAAAGAATGTTTTTAGGAAAATAGAGTTCTTCTATCTCCTTCTCTTGAATATCAAATATTCAAGTACATGTATTTGGGCCTACATCTGGAAATTCCTAGCATGTTGAAGTGTTTAATATTTGTGCCTTTGGTACTTGTTTGTTTTTATTTCACAGCTTCTACTTTAATTAGTATTAAGCAAAATGAACTCAAAGTTTTTGGTCACTTGTTACAGAAGACTTATGTAGAGTATTGTGTCTCCAACTATGAGCCCTCAAAAAGGAACTTGCCCTGATCCTTTACCATTACCATAACCATGGCATCTGGCCTTCGGCATAGCCCCCAGGTGGTAGGTTTTTCCAACATTCTCCTATCTTACCTGCAAATTTCCTTGCTGCTTAGGAAAGCATTTAACTTAGTTGTAGAACGTCTAATTTGTCTCTCCTGTTTTAGTGCAATTGAATCATCTAGAGAAAATGAGAAGTAATTAAGTATCTGTTGCCGGCAAGGTGCTAAAACAGTCTGCCAACAGACAGACAGATGTGAGGTGTTGGTTTATTATCAGAGAACAGCATTTGGGCAAATATTGCAGGGTCTTTCTCCAGTAGGAGAATCCAGAAGTGATTTTCAAATGCAGACATAGAACCTAGCATTCCCACCTCTGAGAAACATGGAAAAGAGAAGGCAGAGGGCTCGGGCAGAGGGTGAAGGTAAATGCAAACGCAGGGCCCAACTTAATGGGAAACAGCATCTATGGGATTGGAGGTAACTGGACGGTAAAGAGGAAATGCAGCATTTTAGCAAAGGCTCTTTTAGTCTCCGTTCAGGAAATTATTAAATTCATTAGCCAGATACTTACAACCAGCTATTACTGCCCAGCCAAAGGAAAAAAACAGTGCCAGCAAATGTTTTAAAACTACAACTAAACAAAAGTCAGGAAGCGTGTAATTAAAACTGTACCTTTATTGTATTGTAAAGAGTTTCACTGTGACATGGAAAATATTTAAAGGAGAAGGCTGTTTGGCTAATTTGTCTGCAAGTGAACTGCCTGGTGGAGAACCATCCTAAATTAACTATAAGGCCACCCACCGAGCGAACCTCATAAAGGGCCATGACTACTCAGCTTGGTTTTGTGTAACTGTTCAATAATTACCAGATAAATGCATAACTAAAAGCTCTATTACACTAATAATTTGTACGAAGATAGATGTGTGGGACACCCTGCTGGGTTAATTTCTCATCCCCAGCAGCAAACTTCTAAAGAGAGCTCCTCTGTAGTGGAATCATGCTAATATGTTGTCCTAGGGAAGACAGGAGGGAGACCACTTGGCTCCTTAATCTCTTCAAGAGGCAAAAGCCCCCTGGGAATAGGGTAGGAGGGAATGCTAAGGTGAATGGAGTGATTAGCCCAGTGGCCAACATTCCTGCTCATCCTGACAAAGAAAGCTGCTTCTCCTCAGATTCTCCTGTCCCTCAGTCCCACACATAAACACACATACACGCATGTGCACACACACACACACACCATACACCCACATGTGCTTGCATGCGGAGGCCAGTGGTTACCCCTAGATACCCCCTCCCCAATGCCACTTCTGATAATCCTGCACTTGGACTTTTGGATAAGGAAACTTGCATAGTCAGAGAAGTTTCTAATAGTTCTTTCTTGCTGGTTGAGCATAATCTAATGTGAATTCCATGTTTATACTTTATTTGCTTTTCAGTTTTCAAGGTAAAATAAAAACTCAAGATTGAACTTGCATAGCAGCTCTCTCTTCCTCTCTCCCTCTCTCTTTCTGTGTCTGTCTCTCTCTCTGTCCTTCCCCCTCACACACACCACCACCACCACCACCATCACCACCACCACCACCCCGCAAACTTGCAGTTTTAAATATAAAGCTCACCTTTAAGCTTCAGCTCTGGACTGTGATACTCCCCTATTGACAGAATCATAAACCATGTGAAATTTAAGTGGATTACGGTAGCATGGAGCTGTAGCTTCAATGGTGTTTATGTGTTCTGAGCTTAGTTAGTGTTCATGTAGGGAAAGGGGTACATATAATATCAGAAATGGGAATCCATCCTGTTCTGTGATCCCAAGATTAAGATAGTCACCATTCCAGCCTGTAACTTTTGTATTGTGGAAACTGGTGTGTTTAATCATATGCAGGCACACAGGTGTTCTTTAAAAATTGTATTTCCACAGAAAAAGTTACACTTGTCATTTGCCATTTCTTCATAGTAAATATCAGTAGCTCCCTCATCCCCAACCAATTCCTTTTCCACATGTGTAGAATACATATGGAATATCTTTTAGAGTTGCCACATTCTACTTGGACGGTAAGGGCCGATGACCAAAATACAGCACAAGGAAGTAGGCCATTTGTCTTCTGAAAAAATAAAACAACTAATTTAAATAATAGTAATAGCAGTCTAAATGGGAGCAGGAAATACAAAAAAAGAGGTATTTCTGGCAGCAGAGTCAGCCAGAATAGAATTCAGGTGCTGCCCGGCCACATGGGATGTGTTTAAGCTTTGCAAATCGTTTACCTTACATCAACCATTCTTTTTCCACCTATACAAAACTGGGAAACATGAATAAGAGGAAGTGAAATGCCTTGTGTAACCAAGTGTTCAATTATGCAGTGAACAACCATAAATACATTTTCTCTTACTCTTTCCTGGTCCTTTTATCAGTGTTCTGTTGGTTGTTTTTTTTTGTTTTTGTTTTTGTTTTTTCCTGTTCTCTTGGAATGATCTCACATCCTTCATTCTACACCCTTTTGTCCCTGGTCTCTTCTTGTGAATTCCTCCTGGAGAGGAACCTCACATTCCTAGAAAGGGAAACATGATCTTAGGGAAGGGAGAAAGCCAGGATTCTCCATCATTCTTTGTGTGGTTGAAAGAACAGGGAACTCCTGATGGATGCCATGCTCATGTCTATAATCCTAGCTACCCAAAAGGCTATGATCTGAGGATTGAAGTTCAAAACCAGCCCAACAGACAAATCTGAGAGTCTTAGTTCCATTTAACGAGAAAAACGCTGGAAATAGAGGTGTGGCTCAAGTGGTAGAGCACTAACTTAGAGTGAAAGGGCCAAGCAAGAATTTGAGGCCCTGAGTTCAAGCTCCAGTATCAATCCCATGGTGGGTAGCACTCTAGCCATGGAGAAGGCTTTGCTTTCACAATCCTTCCTTCAGCCATAGCCCTTACCAAATGGAGAATCACCTCTAGTAACCACAAGAGACTATTGCTTCTATGAGTTAATTCAGCAAACAAGTATTGAGTATTTATCTTCTGAGCACTGTGCTAGGTCCTAACAAATCAGCAGACAAATTAGTCCTGCCTTAAAACCTAGTAGAAGAGACAAATAGCTATTCCTAGGCTGAGGTTAATGAGAGGGAAATAAGGCATTAAAAGAAGTCCGGGGGATAATATAACATTTGATAATATTTCAAGTATTTGTAGAGATTTGAATTTATTCAGCTACCTTCGTTGACACAGTGTGAAGCCATAATAAAAGTGGTTGAATACCAGGGAATGAACAAGAGATATTTTAGAAAGGATTCTTTCAAGTGAAAGAAACCCAATCAAATAGCTTACCCCACTTCTCCACTCCAACAAAAGAAGATAATGGATTGACTCATGTATCTGAAAAAGTCTGTGGGATTATGGTGCAGGTAGAGATGGATGCAGGTGCTCAAATGATATCTTTTTTTCTCTCTCTGGTCTTCTCTGTGTGACTTTAATTCACAGGTCATATCTCCTCAGATTGCAGTACAAACAATCTAAACATCTCCAAGTTCCTACCATGGGGAAAAGAACCTTTTTTTTTTTTTTCTTTTCTTGCACGAGCACCAGTAATGAGTTTGAAACTCAGTCTAGGCCCCTGTACCTTAGGTTTTTCACTAGAGCCTGGTACTTTGCCACTTAAGTCACCAGTTCCAGTTCTGGCCTTTTGCTGGTTAATTGCAAATAAGAGTCTCATGGATTTTCCTGCCCAAGCTGGCTTCAAACTGTGATTTTCAGCTCTCAGCTTCCTGAGTAGCTAGGATTACAAGCAAAAATCTGCTCTTCCAACAAGCCAAAAAAGGATTTCCTGTCTGTTTCTATTAACCTCTGAAATCAGCCAGGATATGATGGTTGGGGTTTTTCCCCTCAAGTAATTGTTTTGATTTGTTTTTCATTCCTCATCTCTTGTCTCATAGTATTATGTGGAAGTCCAAGTTCCCCTCACAGAACTGGATTCTTGTCAACTTTGCCTATTAAATTATCACTCTTGCTATTTGCAATAATCACAGCTGTTGCATGTTACTTGAGCACATTTCACATCATCCATCATGGCAGCTTAGGCAATTAGTGCATGAATGTGGTCAATTCAGAGAGGTCCTGTCAGGACAAAGGCTGGGGCTGTGTCACAGACTGCAAACTAGCACACTTAGGGTCTTTAAAATTTTAAACATAACCCTCAAAGCCAAGGTATTAAAGACAATCCAGATACCCCCTGTAACTGAGTATCCCAGAAACATTTTTAAAATAAATTCTTCTCCTAACTGAGACATGCTCTTTTGTCCCCCTGATCCTTTACATTTGGATTTTACTACTGTAGACCAGTTGTTCAAGTGATTTGTAAATACAGTCCACTAGAACTTAAAAGTAGACTCTACCCCTCCAGAACTTAAAAGTAGGTAAGCCTTGGTGATTATTTCATTCAAATTCTATATTTTGAACTAAGGGAAATAAAAATTGCTCACATTAATAAACCATCTAGAGGCAGAAGTGAGGCTAAGATTTAGGTCCCTTTATCTAATTAGAAAATCTTTAACACATTTATAAGATGATTTCTTTGTTGCTTTGTATGTCCCTCCCCCACGGTATAACCCCTGCTTTCACTGTATTTGATGTCGGTATAATTTGTGGAGGGGA